>NC_056731.1:869899022-869924022 GCF_019279795.1 Protopterus annectens | reverse complement strand
CTTCAGACACTCCGGCTGTTGCTGCCTCAGATGAGTCTGGTGCTGCTTCACAGGCACTGGCTTCTGACTCCTCTTCTTTTTGACATGAGACAAGAACCAGACAGACTACCTTAATTCAGACTTCTGCAGTTGCTAGGCCTCCCGATTTTCCCTTCGGATTGCTAGTAAACCTTCCAGCCACAAACCGGCATCGGCCTCCCCTCCTGTATCTCAGTCCCAGTTGGTAAAGATGACTGGTGATCTTTCCCTGATTAGGGGCTCTCATCCACCCCTTCAAAGAGGACTAGGGAATTATCTCCTGATGTTTTGTCTGTATCAGATTCTGAGATTTCCAGTATGTCTGCTGGTGAAGGAAATTCTCCACTTTTTTCTGGCTTTGAGGATTCTGATGCTGAGGACTCTATCACTTCCTTCTGCCTTCTCTACGGATTTTTCCTTTGGGGATACTTTGAATACTCGTAGCATTTTAAATGGGAATGTCAATTTTCCACAGTCTAAGAAAAAAATTGGGAAATTTTAGATTTGCCACAGCATAAGCCTCTGGCTATACCTCCAATTTTGGAAGTTGTGGATGATGATTTCATGGAAAATTCTTTAACGCCAATTCTGTTTCTCCTGCCCCCAGAAAACCAGGTAGGTATTTCGGGTTTCCTGAATCTCAATTCCTTTTTAAAAACCCTACTGCTGATACAGAAATTATTCCTCAAGGCCCCAAGGGTGTTAAGGCTACTATTGCTAAAAACCCTGTGCCTTCTGATAAGGAATCTAGGGCCTTTGACAGATGGGGTAAAAAAAGTCTATACTTCTGCAACTCTTGCCATTAGATCCATGAATTTTCTTTCACATGCTTAAGTATCAGCAGCATACTTTGGAGGCTGTTAAATCTAAACTTGGAGATATTCCTTCCATGACTGAGAACAAAGATTTACAAGACTTATTGAATGCTGCCACTTTAGTTAATAAGCATTTACTTCATTGTGGTTTTGATATTTTGGAGGCTTCCTGCAGAGCAGCAGCCACTGGTTCTGTAATTTAGAAGGCATGCTTAGCTCGGTGAGCAGCCTCTTTCTGAACCAGTTAAATCTAAATTGCTGGATGTTCCTTTGCATAAGAACAATCGTTTTGGTAATAAGGCTGAGGAGGTACTAAAGGCAAAATCTATGCAAGCTGTAAAAGATTTCCTTCAGTTTCAGCCTCCTCTGGTTTAGTAGGAATTATCCTTCCAAGAGCAGGTCTTTCCCAGTCTAGACCTAGGGGTTTCAGATCTTCCAGAGGGCAGGCTTCTACTCCTCAAAGGGCTAAACAATGGCATTATTCTGCCCCTCAAAGGGCTAAACAATGGCATTCTTCTGCTAAATCGGGGAGTTTTAAGCAAACCTTCTCAATGACTCGGGCCTTTTTCTGCCTATCTCTGCGGACCCTCGGTTTCCTTTAGGGGGAAGGTTAGCCAGGTTTGCAGAGGTATGGTCCACCATCACAGACAAATGGGTGCGCAATAGAGTAAACCAAGATTTCGGGCTTTATTTTCACACCTTCCCTGCTTTACAAGGATACCCAGAACTCTCAGGGCAGAGGTTAGAAACTCAAATTTCTTCTCTACTGACTATGGGGCCTATAGAGCCAGTTCCTGCAAATCAGGCAGGCCTAGGTTTTTATTAAAGGCTTTTTCTGGTACCCAAGAAAGGGGGCACCTGTCGCCCTATTCTGGATATGTCCATTCTAAACACTTTTCTGGTGATTCCCAAATTCAAGATGCTCACTCTTCAACAATTACTACCAATGCTGGGCAAGGATTCATGGCTGTTAACTTTGGCTCTCAAGGAGGCTTATCTGCACGTCCCAATAAGGGAAAGTTGCAGGCAGTTCCTTCGCTTCAGGGCTGGGGAACAACACTTTCAATTCTCTGCATTGCCCTTTGGCTTATTTACTGCTCCCAGAGATTTTACGAAGTGCCTGGCTCCAGCCATTGCTTTTTGCAGACAGAGAAACATTCAAATTTATCCTTACCTGGACGACTGTCTCATTCGAGCAAACTCCTAGGAGCGAGTCTGAATACAGCCACCCAGATGGTATTCTTCCTTCAACAGAAGCAAGAAGATCTTTCTGCTTACTTCATGAACTTGGCAAGTATGATCCAGCTGTCTGCAAGGCAATTCCTGCAAGCACTGGGGTTCATGGCTTCATGTATTTTGATTATCTCATATGCAAGGCTGCATATGCTAACTTCAATGGTATCTCAAGAATCTTTGGTGCCAACACACACAGGACTTGAACTTTATTCTTCCCCTGATTCCCTGTCTACAAATGGAGTTCCTCTGGTGGACGACAGCCTGTTCTCAGAACAAGGGTCTGCCTTTCCGCCCACCGCCTGCCAGCCAGACTCCCACCACAGACACCTCAGATGTTGCATGGGGGCTCATCTGGAGGACAGGGGCATACAGGGGACTCGAACACCCAGCAGATTTATCTGCATATAAACTTTAAAAGAATTGATGGCAGTGCAGCAGGCCTTGCTGGCTTTCAAGGACCTACTGTACACTGGGACTCTGCTGATCAGGGCAGACTATCGCCGTCATGTGGTACATAAACAAGCAAGGGGGGAATCTCTCTTACCCCTTGTGCAGACAAAGCATGGGACTATGGTCCCTAGCAGCATCCATGGGCTTGCATCTAATAGCCCAGTATCTTCCAGGGAGGCTAAACTCCTTGGCGGATCATTTGAGCACATATGTTCTGGATCCTCACAAATGGCAACTGAACAGGGGCATTTTTCATCGCATCACTCATCATTGGGGCACCCCACAAGTGGATCTCTTCTGCTATCACACCAACCATCTCCTTCCAACCTTCTGCACCAGGGAGTTTCACAACAAAGCTTAAAGCGTGGATGCATTGTCCTTCCCATGGACACATCTCTCATTTTATGCATTCCCTCCTCTGCCTCTTCCCAGAGTGCTGCTAAAGATAAGGGACGAAAAACCAAAGGCTATTCTGATAGCTCCAGATTGGCCCAGGCAGCATTGGTATCTCCTCCTTTGCAGCCTTTCCCAGGCTCAGTCTTGGCATCTTCCCCTAGTACCAGATCTGTTGGTTCAGGGAAGGGGGAAAGTTTCTTCATCTTCAAACTCTGCATTTAACTGCCTGGCTATTGCTTTAAATCTTTCCCAACAGATGGTTGAAGTTCTTCATGAGGCCAGGAGGCCTAGCACAAGAAAATCCTATGCTGATAAATGGAAAAGATTTTGCTCTTGGATGCTAGGTAAAGGAGAAAGCTCTTCTCATCCTTCTCTTACTCATTCGTGTGTGTGTGTGTGTGTGTGTGTGTGTGTGTGTTGGAGTGTGTGTGTGTTGGAGTGTGTGTGTGTGTGTGGTTGGAGTGTGTGGTGTTGGGTGTGTGTGGGTTGGTTGGTTGGAGTGTGTGTGTGTGTATGTGTTGGTTGGTGTGTGTGTGTTGGTTGGTGTGTGTGTGTTGGTTGGTGTGTGTGTGTTGGTTGTGTGTGTGTGTGTGTGTGTGTGTATGGGTTGGTTGGTGTGTGTGTGTGTGTATGTGTTGGTTGGTGTGTGTGTGTTGGTTGGTTGGAGTGTGTGTGTGTGTGTTGGTTGGTTGGTTGGTTGGAGTGTGTGTGTGTGTGTGGGTTGGTTGGTTGGTTGGAGTGTGTGTGTGGGTTGGTTGGTTGGTTGGAGTGTGTGTGTGGGTTGGTTGGTTGGTTGGAGTGTGTGTGTGGGTTGGTTGGTTGGTTGGAGTGTGTGTGTGTGGGTTGGTTGGTTGGAGTGCGTGTGTGTGTGTGTGTTGGTTGGTTGGAGTGTGTGTGTGTGTGTGTTGGTTGGTTGGAGTGTGTGTGTGTGTGTGTGTGTTGGTTGGTTGGAGTGTGTGTGTGTGTGTGTGTTGGTTGGTTGGAGTGTGTGTGTGTGTGTGTGTGTGTGTGTGTGTTGGTTGGTTGGGGGGTGTGTGTGTGTGTGTGTGTTGGTTGGTTGGAGTGTGTGTGTGTGTGTGTGTCTGTTGCTTGGTTGGTGTGTGTGTGTGTGTGTTGCTTGGTTGGTGTGTGTGTGTGTCTGTTGCTTGGTTGGTGTGTGTGTGTGTGTGTGTGTGTTGCTTGGTTGGTGTGTGTGTGTGTGTGTGTGTTGGTTGGTTGGAGTGTGTGTGTGTGTGTGTGTGTTGGTTGGTTGGAGTGTGAGTGTGTGTGTGTGTGTTGGTTGGTTGGAGTGAGTGTGTGTGTGTGTGTTGGTTGGTTGGAGTGAGTGTGTGTGTGTGTGTTGGTTGGAGTGAGTGTGTGTGTGTGGGTTGGTTGGTTGGTTGGTTGGGGTGTGTGTGTGTGTGTGTGTGTGTGTGTGTGTGTGTGTTTCTTTTCCCTCTTTGTCTTGCCTTGTTGTGGTAGGTTTCATGGCATCCAGAAAGGGGAAACACCAGTGTGGGAGAGACATTTCCGATGAAGATAGTTACAAGCAGCCGCTTCGGGAACAGCCCCCCCCCCCCCCCACAAGGTGCTTCAGGGCAGGTTGGCTCAAGGGATAATTCAAGAAGTTCCAACTCTGAGTGGGAAGGGGTTTTACTCCAGAATGTTCTTGGTCCCCAGGGAAGAAAGCAATTGAAGACCCATTCTGGATTGTTCAACTAAACATATATTTTTGAAGGTCCCTTCCTTTCGAATGCAATCCCTTCAAACCTGGTTTCCTCTGCTGTGTCCTCTGATTTTTGTGGTTTCTCTGTATCTCAAGGATACTGATCTACACATTCCTATGCACCCCCTGTACAGGAAGTTTCTATGTCGCTTTCTGGTATATTCAGTTCTCTGCTTTGCTGTTTGGTCTCTCTACTGCCCCATGGGTCTCCACCAAATGTCTTGCTCCTGTGATTGCTTTCAGCAGGTTGAGAGAGATGCAGAATTTTTTTTTTTTTTTTTTTTTTTTTTACAAGGATGACCTGCTCATTTAGGCTTCTCCAGAGATTTTACTGCAGCATCTTCACTTTGCTATTTTTTCTCCTGTAAAGGCTGGGATTTACTGTAAATTTCCAAAAATCATTCCCGACTCCTCCTTAGGATCATGTTTTTTCTGTTGCTGGCTTCAGACTGTTCCAGTGCTGGCATCCCTGCCTCCTCCCAATGCTTTTTAACGCTTTGCTTTCTTTCAATCCTTTCTTCCTCTGGTTTCCATTAAAGCCAGGGTGTTTCTGAGGGCTGTGGGTTACATGGCTTAAACTATTTTTATGCATCCTGTGGCCAAGCTCCACGCGAGAAAGCTCCAGTGGTTTCTTCTAAAGTCAGCTTGGCTTCGGCATATGCCCGTCCTTCAGGTTTTCTAGACCGTCTGTTTCCATCACTCGAGCTGGAACTGAAGTGGTGGATTTGTCGGTTGTCTTGAAACCCAGGGCTTCCTTTTCAACTTCTATCCCATCTCAGGAACTCTGCACAGTTGCCTTTAATGTAGGATGTGGGGCCTCCTTTGGTCCTGCAAAGTGCAGGGCCTTTGGTCTTTGACAGAAAGACATCAGTGTCCGAGATGAGGGCCACTTTTTAGCTCTTCAGACTTTTCATTCTCTCCTCCTTCCAGGGCCTCTCCAGATTCTTGCAGACAATACCACAGTGATGTGGTATGTCAACAACTAAGTGTGTGTGGGGGGGGGGGGGCAAGGTCTTATCTCCTGTGCAAATTAGCATTAGCCCTTAAAGTTTGTTATCTAGTATAGGGTGACCCTTTAGGCATTTTACATTCCTCTCCTCTGATCAGAAAATAGTGGCAGATTCTCTGAGCAGGTCCATAACACAATCGCACGAGTGGATGCTTTACAGGGATGCGTTTCTGGACATTGTCCACCAGTGCGGTACTTCTCGGATCTTTTTGCCTTCCTTCTGAACAGACATCATTTTTTTGTGCTAAGAGTCCCATGTCCTTTGGCCTGGAAGAGGTGGGACACGCTCCCTTTCTTGGAAGGAGCTGTTTGTTTATGCCTTCCCTCCCCTTCTCATTCTGAAAGTCCTGTTCAGGTCTTCTTTTCATCCTAGGTCTTTAAGTTTGGCTGTTTCCAAGCAAACCGTTTTTTCTTGGATATCCAAAGTCCTCTTTTTGCTGTCTTCTTGGGAAGAGCCTTCCTTCCTTTTAAGGCTCATTTCTACTAGGGCTGTGGCTTCTGGTGCCTTTTTTTTTTGTTTTTTTTTTGGGTAAGAGTTTGGATACCAGTTCTATTCTTGAGGCAGCTACCTGGACTTTTGTGCATACCTTTACCAAGCACTATAAATTGGATAAGATTTCTAGGGCTACAGCTGGTTCTGCTATGGCTTTCTAGAGGGCTCTGCTTGGCCGTTCCTCCTTCCAGTCTTTTTCCTGAGCTATTGTACTCTCCCTGTTGTAAATAATACTGCAGCGGTGATATTGGAAGGACATGGTACAGTTTTTTGTAAAATCTTACCATAACCGTGATGTCCTTCTCTTTACTGTTGCAGTATTCGCTCGCTTCCTCCATCCCTGGACCTTTTTCTTTCTGGATATGCTGTTACCTGATGTCCATAGGCGGTTGCTCCTTCTGGGCTTTATTCACTTATGAGTATGGTACTTCCGAATGTCACCTTTTTATGCCCTATTCCATGCATGAGGGGCATATGTGTGATGTATGACCCATTACAACCGAAAGGTTTTGGTATACTGGCAGGATGTCTGGCTACCCTAGGCAGGGGATCCCCATATTGTGAAGAATAGTGCAGCAGTGAAGAGGACCTCTACTGTTATGGTAAGATTTTACACAACTGTACCATCTGATGTCCTTTTCATTCTTCCTGAACGTATTAGTTATGAATCCGACCTCTGATCTGATGCTAATGCTTTCTGTATACTTTGGATCCAATTCTCGAGCTTCTCCCTCTACCTATAATGCTGTAGTCCATCACCAATACCTCTGATCTTGTTTCTCGCCATCTCGCACAGATGTTTGTCTTCAGAGTATTTAAACACATTTCTTCTGGTCTGTAGTAAGTGTGTTTTCTTAGAAGAAAAGTTTCTTCTTACTTGACAACCAAGAGGAAGAAACTGTAGTAAAATATTCAAGTTTTCTTTCGTTAGACCAGTCTGTCAGGCAATTTCTTGCATACCGTTGTTTGTACCTTTATCTGTCCTTTTGCTGATGTTCATCGTGCATACAGCTGCAGTAATCACATATGGGTTCTCTGCCGTCAGGCGGTCCCTCGGTCGGCCGAATTCCAAAGTCTAGGTCCGGCGTCGCCGTTGTTTGTACTTTTCTTTGTCCTTTTGCTGTTTCTTTTCTTACCCAGTTTGACAGGGTATTCTTTGCTACAATTGTTGATAATCCTTTACAAAAAAAATATACTTGTCTTCTCTAGTTTACAGTTAATGTTCTATGGCTGAGAAGCCTACAGGGTTTAAAAATTGCACTTCCTGTGAGCACAAAATTGCAAAATCAGATGCCCACAGGGAGTGCGTTTATCAGATCTGAAGAGAAAAACTTTAGGTACTAAATCTTCTGATCAGATGGTTATTTCAGCAAGTCCAACTGCTCAGCCTATGGATACAAAACCATTGGATCCGACTTCTAGTACGAATATGCAGAGAACTCAGTCACCCAAGTTTGTCTCCCCCATTTCTCCTCTGCTTCACTCTTCTCTCATGCAAACACTCCAGACCTCAGTCAACTACCTCATTTGTCAGGCCCTTCAGGAGTCTTGAAGTGATCGGATGATCAAGTTTCTCAGAATGCAAGTCCAGATGTAGGTTATACAGACTCCAGCTCGCATCGGATCTGTGAGCCTTCCTGCCACTGCCCATACAATTGTATCTCCTTTTCCAATACGTCCTTTACGATCAGGGAGTTCCAAGAGTATACGTGTCAGAGCTGAAGAGAATTACTTTTTTGACCCCTGATGGTTTCTTTGACCAGTTCTGCTCCTATTCCCTTGGATTGGCATGAGTCTGTGACCCAAAGCTTCGGATCTGTGGGGCTGAAATCTACTCCAGTGATGTCTGATCCAGCCTTGCCCCTTGGTGCTGGATAGCTCTGATCCAGCTCCCCTCCTTGAAGTACATATCTGGACAAAGATGTTCATCATGCATACAGCTGCAGTCATCACACTTGGGTTATCCTGCCGTCAGGCGGGTCCTCGGTCGGCCGAATTCCAAAGTCTAGGTCCGGCGTCGGTTGTCGTCGCTTCTTCCCTGACGTCTGTGCGGCAGGGGTATAAAAGAGGCAGCAGACGCCATTTTCTTTAGTCTTTCTTGCCGCGCGGTGCCCGAAGCAGAAGCAGTTCGCAAGTGCCGGTCGGCCAGCTCCTGAGATTTACGAACAGTATTTCAGCCGAAGTGAAACTTTTTTCTTGCCTCAGACCGATGTCAGACAAAGTTAATAATTGCATTTCTTGTGGGAAGCAAATACCGCATAAGGATTTCCACTCTTTCTGTATACCTTGCTTAGGGCCAGACCACGACGTCTCGGCCTGCCGTTTTCGTGCTAGGTTCAACAAACGCACTATTAAGCACCGGGCGGAGTTCGCCCTTCATTATTTTGGCAAAAAATTTAATTCTATCATGTCGGATACACAGACGCCAGTTTTAGGCAAAAGACGCAAAGACAAGGACCGACATCCGAGGTCTGCACCGAGTACTGAGACCACGCTTAGGCCGACTACCGGTTCTCAGCGAGGCGCCTATGCAGCCCCTGACTACTGATGAAACTATTTTACTGGTGACTTCAGTACCCGAGGTCGCAGGTTCCTCTGTCTCCATTCCCACTGCAGATACCGACGCCACTCTTGGCGGGGAAACCGAAAATTTAGTGAGGCCTGCCATTTCTGAAGGCGTCTTCAGGCCTACCACCTTCTCTGTTAAATCCTTCACTAAATCTAAAGCTGCAATGAAAACTAAAAAACAGGGTCCTCAGACCTCCTCTCAAGGCCCCATGCCTAAAAAACAGATGCTTAAAATGGCTGAAGATTTGATAACTCTCATCAGGGGTTCTCAACCCCCCTCAGACAAAAGACCCAGATTGGAGGAAGACTACCCTTCCTCAGACCAGGCTTCTATTACCTCAGACCATTCTGAGGACCAGGATTACACCTATTCCCCTTTTGAAGACTCTGATGCTGAGGAGTCTATTCCTCGCCCAAGGACTACTATTTTGGGGAAACCCTGCATACATTGAGAGAGCACTTCCACTGGGAAGGCCAAGATTACTCTGATTCCAAGTAAAGGCTCAGGGAATTTCTACTGCTCCCCCAGCATAGGTCCCTGGCTATCCCTCCTGTTTTAGATATTTTGGATGATGTGTTCGCAAAAGCCAGTCTTAATCCAGACTCTCTACCTCCAGCCCCTGTTAAACCAGACAGGTATTACCGGGTTCCTGATTCTCATCAGTTCCTTTATAAAAGCCATACTGCTGACCCAGAAACAATTTCACAGGGTCCCAAGGGGATTATGGCCTCTACTGCTAAAAACCCTTTACCCTCAGAGAGGGATTCCAGAGCATTAGAAAGGTGGGGGGGGGGGAGGTGTATACATCAGCCACTTTAACCATGAGGGCATTAAACTATCAATTTCATGTGTTAAAGTACTAACGGTTTTTGTTATCTCAGCTGAAAAGCAAAATGACACAAACAGAACAACCAGATTTGAAAGAGTTGCAGGATTTGTTGCATGGAGCAGAGCAAGTGGGTAAACATACCTTGCAGTGTGGTTTTGATGCTTTAGAGACCTCGTGTAGAGCTGCTGTCACTGGGTCTGTCATACGTTGACATGCTTGGCTCAGAGCAAACCTTACCAGATCATGTCAAAGCAAAATTTATTAGTTGCACCACTTCAAAAAGATGTATTCGGTGTTAAAACTGAGGAGGTACTAAAGAAAATGGAGGAAAAAGCGAAATTATGCAAACAGTTAAAGATTTCTTGCAGGTGCAACCTCCACGCTTCAGCAGAAACTGGCCTTCAAAAAATTGGTCTTTTCCAGCCACGGACAGACCTCAAAGGGGCAGATACAGACGCCCAAGGGGTAGAGGACAACCTCAAGGATCTTGCAGAGCTAGACAGTGGCAAGCACCAACCCCAAGAGGTGGAGAAGATGGACCACAGTCATTTAAAAAGCAGGCACAATTACTTCCCCCTATGCCTGCCAAACAAGGCTATAATGGAACTACCTTTGGGTGGAAAACTGGCCTTATTTTCAAAAAAACTGGCACATTGTTACAAAAGACAAATGGATTCTGGACATTATAGACCGAGGCTACAGGTTCTACTTTCACACCCTTCCAAAAATAAGAGGCATGCCAAACCTGCCACAAAATCAATGGGCAGAGGCACAAAGACAAATTTCCACACTCATGGATATGAAAGCAATTCAAGAGGTACCTGCAAAAGAACAAGGTTAAGGTTTTTATTCCAGACTATTTCTGGTACCAAGGAAGGACAAAGATTGGGGACCCATCTTAGACCTATCTATCCTAAACACATATCTAGAGGTACCAAAATTCAAGATGCTCACATTACAGCAGCTTCTTCCCATGCTGGGCAAGGAGTCTTGGCTGGTAACGTTGGACCTCAAGGAGGCATACCTGCATGTCCCTATCAGACAAGATTGCAGAAGATGCCTCAGATTTCTTGCAGGTTCAACCCATTACCAATTCTCTGCATTGCCCTTTGGCTTATCTACTGCGCCCAGAGTGTTTACGAAATGCCTGGCATCAGTAATTGCCTTCTGCAGACAACAAGGAATACAAATCTACCCATATCTGGACGACTGCCTGATCCAAGCGGACAGCAAGGATATTCTATTGCAGCATCTGGCGTTTGTAATAAAACTGTTAAACTACCTGGGTTACACAGTGAACAAAAAGAAATCAAAACTAATACCTTCTCAACAGATAATTTTCCTGGGTGCCAGCTTAAATACAACAACCCAGATGGCCTACCTCATGCCAGACAGACAAGGGCAACTGTCTCAATACTTCAACAAAATGGCAACTTTAACCAGACTAACTGCAAGGAAAGTCCTGCATGCTCTGGGGTTCATGGCATCTTGCATCCTACTGATACCATGTGCAAAGCTGCATATGAGGAAACTACAATGATAGCTAAAAAAACTTATGGTCTCAACACAGCCACAGCTTGGAAACAACTATACCACTCATACCATGCCTTCAAAAGGAATTTTTGTGGTGGGCTCAAGCATGTCAAACGCAGGTCTCCCTTTCTATTTACCTCAAGCAACTCAAATCATCACAACAGACGCCTCAGACTACGCCTGGGGAGCACACATGGCAGATCATTGCATTCAGGGAAAATGGTCCCAAAAAGAGAAGCACCTACACATCAACCAAAAGGAGATGCTAGCCGTGCAAAATGCTCTTATGACCTTCAAAGACCTACTGCATCCAGGCCAGCTATTAATAAGGACAGACAACACCACAGTCATGTGGTACATAAACAAACAGGGAGGGACTCATTCATACCCCCTGTGCAGGCAAGCTATGACCCTGTGGAACACAGCACTGGAATTACAAATTCAACTACAGGCTCAATTCCTGCCAGGGAAGGAAAACACACTGGCAGGCAACTTGAGCAGAAATATGACAGACCCACACAAATGGAAGTTGCATCCTCAAGTCTTAAAGATAACTCCGGCATGGGGACAGCCAGACATAGATCTATTTGCTTCCCACAGAAATTACCAGTTGGAAAAATTCTGTTCAAGGACCCTATCATCCACAGGCCTGGAAAGTGGACGCACGCTCTTTCAATTGGACAACATTGACAGTCTATGCCTTCCCGCCTCTTCCTCTACTGACCAAAGTTCTATTAAAAGCCAGAGCAGAGAGGCCACAAATGATTCTCATTGCTCCAGACTGACCACGAAAACACTGGTATCCTCTCCTAAAGAGCCTGTCACACTCCCCACCAAGGATCCTACCTCTAGTTCCTCTTCTGTTGTCCCAGCACAACTACAAAACCCTTCACAGCCAGCTCAAAACCTTAAATCTAGCTGCATGGAGAATACCTTAATTTCCCAACAGACTCTTCTCTCCAAGGAGGTGCAGGATGTCATCTTGGAGGCCAGGAGACCCTCTACTAGAAAAACCTACTCTGCCAAATGGAAACGATTTTGTTCCTGAAATCAAGAAAAGGGCCAGAATCCTTGGGTAATAAATATACCTCAAATTTTACATTACCTAGCTGAGATGTTAAACAGTGGCCTTTCCTTCTCCATCAAGATTCACGCTTCAGCCATTTCAGCACAATACAATACAGATCCTCCTTTATTCTCACATCCTCTATTAAGGCAGTTCCTCAGAGGGGCAAAAAATATAAAACCCCTATGGAAACCACCAGTCCCAGCTTGGGACCTCAACTTCGTATTGGAAAAGCTGACCCTGCCTCCCTTTGAGCCGGCTTCAACAGAGCTACAATACTTGTCGTGGAAAACAGCCTTCCTTCTGGCTATTACCTCAGCACGCAGGGTTTCGGAGCTACAGGCCCTCATGGCTGTGCAACCATTCATCATTTTCCATCAGGACAGGGTTTCCTTACGAACCAACCCTTCATGCCAAAGGTAGTATCCAGTGTAGCTTTGAATCAGACTATTCATTTTCCTACCTTTTATCCAAATCCACAGAACAAAGGAGAGAAGCTACTACACTCCTTGGACATTCACAGGCAACTTCGTTATTACTTGGACAGAACAAAGTCATTCAGGAAATCTGAGCAGCTCTTTGTGTCCTATGCTACAGGTGCTCAAGGAAAGGCTATTTCCAAACAGACCATTTCAAAATGGATAGCCCACTGCATACGCTTTTGTTTTTCATTTCATGGAAAATCAGTGCCTGTCTACATCAGATCCCACTCCACCAGGGCTACAGCTACCTCTACAGCTTTCCTCAGGGGGGTCCCTACCAAGGACATTTTGGAAGCAGCTACTTGGAGTTCAGTGCACACTTTCTCCAAGCACTACCACCTTCCACTATACTCAAAATCTAGAGCGGGCTTTGCCACAGCAGTCCTGCAGGGCATCCTAGCCCCTCCTAGTTCCAATTAGTACCTACCACCCTTACTTAGCTTTGGGATTCTACCCAAGTGTGATGACTGCAGCTGTATGCACTATGAACATAGTACAGTTTTGTACCTACCATAAGTGTAGATGTTCAAGTGCTCATACAGCTGCAGTCCAGGTTACCCTTCCTCCATCCCCTCTTAGGACAGGGCTTATGACAAACACCTTTATCATACAACCTATTTGGGGTATTTCTTTATGGTGTATTTGCTTGCAACTATTGATGTTATGTGATCCTATCTCGCCTACATTCTGTACTGATGGGCTCTGAGCCGATCCTCGGCTCCGACTCTGCACGCTATGCTATAGAGCGAAGCCTCTTATTGGCTGAGCTATTCCCTATCCCAGGATGCACCACCACTAATCCCCCAGATCTCGTTTGCCGCTTACAAGCTAGGACGTGGTCTCGAACTTGGCTGAGCTAAGTGCTGTTTTTCTTTAAAGTTTTTCTGTCAGGAAATTCTTTATTCTTTACCCAAAAGCTGTTTTAACAGCTATCGTTGTGTATCAGTGTGTTTTTTGAGTATTTTTGCGGTAAATTTGTGTGATTGAACAGGGAAAGGTTTCCGTTTAAGTTAGAGGGGCCTTCCCCTATTCTTTAGTGAGTCTTCTTATTTTTAGAGAGGTCCAGTACCTGTTTAAGTTAGAGGGTTCTTGGCCCTCCTTTTTGGTGTTTTTTGTGGTTGTATTTGGGCTTTTGCCTTCGTTTAAAAAAAAAAAAAAAAAAGGTTTATTGTTAAAATCTTTACTAAGTGACATACATTGTGTTTTTTCTAGATATAGTGAATAGTTTACAGGCACTAGTCCAAAGAGCATAGACCCTCAGGATTTAAGAAGTGCACGAGATGCAACTATAAAATGTCCATCACCGATGATCACTCCTTATGCGTGTACTGTTTAGGCGCCAAACACCTACAGGAGTCTTGCAGCGTGTGTCACGCTTTTTCCTCTAGGGTCCTCCAAGAGAGAAAGAATAAATTGATCTTGAAAGGGCTTATTAAACCCTCCTTCGAGGAGGCCTTATCTTCCTCTTCCACTCCAGCTAAGAAAAAGAAATCGTCGGCTCCGACCAGTCCGTCGGAACCTACCAGTAAGAAATCTAAGCAGGCTTCTCCATCGGTTCCACGGACTTCGGAGCAGAGGGCGGAACTGTCTGCCTCGATGCCTCCAGTCTCGACTCCTCTGGTTTCGGAGCCAATGGCTGGGGCTTCGAGAGGCGGGTCACGTTCATCGGCTCCACTGATTTTGGAGCCGATGAGGGTTGCCGGCTCAGACTCTTCCCCTTCGGCGCCGAAGCCCTCCTCTGCACCGAGGGAAATTGTTTTGGAATCTCCCTCAGCACCGATACTGGTAGAGTCTATTCGGAGCCGGTCCCCCAGTCCTTCGGAGCCGATGGAGAAGTCTGTTCGGGCCCGGTCGGTCTCCTCCCAATCTTCCAAGATGTCGGATTCGGACATCGACAGGGTGCTCCTAAGACTGTTTCAGTCTCCTGTATTCCAGAAATTAGTTTCAGCTCCAGCCCATTCGGCTTCGGAGCCAATGGCCCACCCTGTAGTTCTGGTTCCTCCTCCAACAGCCTCGGCGCTGGTGGAGCCGATGGAGGTTTTCGGGTCGGCCCCGACCCTTACTCCAAGCCCGGCTCTCGAGTCGAGTTCGGTACGCGGACCTCCTCCATCGGCCCTGGGGGGGGGGACGCTTCGGGACCGATGTTTTCGGTTCCGAGCCTTCCTCTCGGTGCGTCTGCTGCGGGGGTACAGTCTACTGTTGTGGCCACGGGGGTTGGACCTTCCCAGGACTCTGGCGGTCCGGCCTTCTGGGCCATGAGGAGTGCTTTGGCCAAATCTTCTTTGGCTACCTCCACGGTCTCACCAGCACCTTCCCTACACACAGAGACTGGGTCTTTGGTAGTCCCCCTGTCCCTAGACAGCGGAGCCCCGGGGCCTGAGGTCACCCCCAGTGGGGGTTCCCCCCCTCCTGGAGGTCCCTCTGAAGCTTCTTTGGAGGAACCCCCAAGGAAAAGACTGTGCAAGAGGAAGCACGTCGACTCCCCCGATGAGTCTCACACGTCGGACACCGATCTTGATGATGCGGAGGGGTCCCCTAAGTTGTCCTCAGATGATGTCTCCTTTGCAGACATCTTGGAAGCCCTCAAACAACGAGGCGGCTGGCATTCCAAACCCCCTTCCGCTGACGAGTCGGTGTTCCTCAAGGCCTTCAGGGCTCAGCCCTCCGCCTCCTGGGTGTCTTCGTCCTTCGTGCTCCTAGATTTGATCTGTCGAAGGCGTGGGAACATCCAGACTCTGTGGAACCGGTGCCTGCTCGCCCAAATAAGTTCTTATCAGCACCCCAGAGAAGGAGTTTTTGACCAAAGGTGTGGCTGTAGATGCCTTGGTGGTGGCATCTGCTACCCAACAAGATGTAGCAGAGGCTTCGACGTCCGTCCATCCTCCAAATAAGGAGTCTAGGAGCATGGATCGGTACGGGAAGCGCACCCTCAGTTCAGCGGCCTTTACCTTAAGGTCCCTGAACTATTTAACGCACTTCACTAGATTTCAGAGGGATCTGATCAAGGAGCTTTCAGATACCCTCTTGGGTAACCTACCTGAGCAGCTGGCCCAGACGGTTGGCTCTCAGTTGGCTACGCTGTCATCGATATAAAACTCGTCCATGAGGCTCATTTCATATGCAGCCGAAGGGGCGAGTAGAGAGGCGGGTACGGGTGTTGCTCTACGGAGGCAAGCCTGGCTCCGCCGGTGTCATTTTGCGGAAGCCTTTGTCTTCCATTGCCGACGCTCCCTTTGATGGGTCCTCTTTGTTTGGACCCAAGGTAAAGGACACATTGACCCTCTGTGAGCAAGAAGGTAAGACTTTGACTGCCGTAGGGGCATGATTTTCCACTCCCTTTCGGCCTTACCCCAAGGCTAAAAGAGGAGGGAAAATGTGGTTCCGTAAATCCCAGAAGTCTTATCCCTCGCAGCAGGACGATCCCCCTTCTAGAGGCAGAGGAGGGGGAATTTTTTCTGGAAGACGCCGTCGCAGAGGCCCCCGCAACACTGGAGACCGCGAGTCCTTTCGTGGCTCTTCAGCCTTCCACGCAATCCCTGAAGGATTGCTCGACTGTGCAGCTCCAGAGCCAGTCGGGGGTCGTTTTTCGAGGCACCTAAAAGCCTGGGAAGGTATCACTCAGGACCGATGGGTGCTTCGAATCATCGCCGGAGGTTGCAACATTCCCTTTTCAAACCCCCCACCGCCGTCCAAGAAAATCCCGGACCCACCACCTAGTCAACGGGAAATCTCAGCCTTAGAAATCTCAAAGCTGCTTCAAAAAGGAGTCATCCATCCGGTCCCCGCAGACCAGATCGGATTAGGGACTTACTCGAGGTTCTTTTTAGTGCCAAAAAAGACTGGGGACTTGAGGCCCATTTTGGATCTCAGCATCCTAAATCGATCAGTCAAAAAGTCCAAGTTCCGAATGGTCACCTTACAATCCATTCTCCCACTGCTGGAGAAAGGTGTTTGGATGTGCTCCATAGATCTCAAGGACGCCTATTATCACATCCTGAAAGATCAGGTGTCCAGGAGACATTTGCGCTTCAGCCTGGGAGATGGTCATTTTCAGTTCTGCGCACTGCCCTTTGGTCTCACCACAGCCCCCAGGGTGTTCACCAAATGTTTGGCAGTCGTGACTGCTCACCTGAGGAGTCGAGGATTCCAGGTGTTTCCGTATCTGGACGACTGGCTCCTAACTGCCACCTCCAGGCGTCTACTATTGCAGAACCTACAAGCCACCATATCACTAGGCACTTCCCTTGGAATTACCTTCAATTGGCCAAAGTCTGTATTGCTGCCATCTCCGCGCATAAGGTTCATCGGAGTAGAGAGAGACTCAAACCAAATGCGGGTCTATCTTCCTACAGAAAGGATACAGACTATACAGGCTCAAGTCAGAGCCTTGCTTCTCGGATCCAAAGCTCCAGCCAGGATGGTCCTGCAGCTATTAGGCTCTGTCGGCCACTGTTCTCCTAGTCCCCTTAGCAAGATTGCATATGAGAAAATTCTCCAGTGGCTCCTATCGACACAGTGGTCCTTTCAGGATCTCCCTCTCCGTCACCTCATACGGATCACGGAAACTTGCAAACGGGACCTTCGCTGGTGGCTGGTGCCCTCCAACCTGGATCAGGGACGACCCTTTGTTCCACCTCCTCCTATGGCCACATTGACGACGGACGCCTCCCAGATGGGGTGGGGGGGGCATTACCTGGGCAGGTCAGTCCAAGGCAAATGGCATTCAGAAGAGTCTCCTTCATATCAACGTTTTAGAAATGAGGGCGGTGTTTCTGTCTCTACAGGCCCTCCACGATTACCTCCCTCAGGGCGTAATTGCCATTCACTCCGACAACATGTCAGTAGTCTGGTATCTGAACAAGCAGGGAGGGACCAGATCCTATCCCCTTTGCAGAGAGGCCATGAGAGTTTGGGAATGGGCAGTGGCGACAAGACGTTTTCTGGCAGCGACTCGTATCCCTGGCAAATCCAACGTGATAGCCGACAGACTAAGCAGAACTATTCTCTCTCCTCACGAGTGGTCTCTGAACGATGCAGTGACAACTCAGATCTTCAGCAGATGGGGAACTCCTTGTTGCGACCTCTTCACAACCCCGCTGAACGCGAAGTGCAGAAAGTTCTTCTCTCTCACTCCAGCTCCGGGGGAAGAGTCCTATGGACGCATTAGCCCATTCTTGGCCCACCGGCTTGCTATACGCCTTCCCTCCAGTTCCCCTCCTTCCCAGAGTGATCCAAAAGGCGTCTTACTTGGGGAGCAAAATGATTCTAGTTGCCCCTTACTGGCCTCGTCAGGTATGGTTCCCCTATCTTAGGAAATATGCACTGGAAGGACCGTGGTTCCTGGATCAGATCCCAGACCTATTAATTCATCAGTCGGGACAACTACATCAGTCCCTTCACACTTTAAAGTTAACAGCTTGGCTCCTCCTCTTCCGACTATAGTCAGGAATCATTCTTTAGACCCGGAAGTCATACGTATCTTATCCTCGGACCACAAGTCTGCCACTAAGAAATTGTATTCTAGCAAATGGAAGAGATTTGCTATTTGGGCTCAACTCCGGGGCCTAGATCCCATCACTGTTCCGGTGTCAGAAGTCCTAAAATTTCTCACTTCCCTATTCAGTCAGGGGTCTCTACCATCAAGGTCCAATTGGCAGCTATTTCCAATTTTCATGAATCTATAAACCCACCTTTAATGAGCAACAGACTGTGTAAAACCTTCATGAAAGGTGCTGCACTTTTACGACCTCCGATTTCTCTTCCTGCTCCTCCGTGGGATCTCGATGTGGTATTACGTGCCTTAACCCCCCCCCCCCCTTCGAACCGGCAGCAACCTGTGATTTGAAACTTCTTTCTTGGAAAACCGCCTTTCTGGTCGCGATTACCTCTGCCAGAAGGGTCTCGGAGCTTCAAGCTCTATCTGTAAAACCACCGTACCTGGTTTTTCACAAAGATAGAGTATCCCTCAGGCCTAATCCATCCTTTGTCCCTAAAGTTTGTTCCAGTTTTTGCCTGCAACAGTCATTAGAACTTCCAGTTTTCTTTCCAAAGTACTCAAACAAAGCGGAATACATCTTCCACACATTGGATGTTCACAGGCAATTGCATTTTTATTTAGGCAGGACCCAACAGACACTGAAAACAGATAAATTGTTTGCCCAATTTATTATCCGAAAAGGACACAAAGCCGTCACAAAGGTCACTATTGCCAAATGGATCAGGGACTGTATTAGTCAGGCTTATTCCTCTTCTAATAAAGAGCTTACAACCTCTGTCAAAGCTCACTCTACAAGAGCTATGGCTACTTCAATAGCATTCCATTCTAAGCTTGCCATTAGTGACATTTGTGCTGCGGCTACGTGGTCTTCCCCGCACACCTTCATTTCCCACTACAAATTGGATGTGGCATCTCGGGGGCGAGCTTCATTTGGTTCCACAGTGCTCAGGAGTGTTTTCCAGTGAGCCACCCAGGAATTGGGTGCTAGGGACGCTGTCCCATCAGTACAGAATGTAGGCGAGATAGGATCACATAACATCTTTTAGTTATGTACTTACCATAACTTTAGATGTTTGGGATCCATCTCGCCTACATTCCTAATAACCCACCCTCCTTCCCCCTGCCTTGGAGATCAGAAGAGATCGGACTGTCCGAATTCTATTGTTTCGTCTTGAAACATCTGGCAATGTTATCTAAACAGTTGTGTGTGTGCATGAATGCGGACAAACAAGATCTGGGGGATTAGTGGTGGTGCATCCTGGGATAGAGAATAGCTCAGCCAATAAGAGGCTTCGCTCTATAGCATAGCGTGCGGAGTCGGAGCCGAGGATCGTCTCCGAGCCCATCAGTACAGAATGCAGGCGAGATGGATCCCAAACATCTTAAGTTATGGTAAGTACATAACTAAAAGTTTTGATTTATCTACATTGCATCTTTGCATAATATTACGTTTTGCCTTCCTTCTGGGGGCACCTGACATCTGGAGCAAGAAAAACTGAAGAAAATGGCGTCGGCTGCCTGTCTTATACCCCTGCCGCACTGACGTCAGGGAAGAAGCGACGACAACCGATGCCGGACCTAGACTTTGGAATTCGGCCGACTGAGGACCCGCCTGACTGCAGGATAACCCAAGTGTGATTACTGCAGCTGTATGAGCACTCTAACATCTACATTTATGGTAGGTACAAAACTGTACTTTGCGGCTTGCCTGCATTGGGAATATGTGCTCCAGTGAGGCCAGCCACAGCTTCTCTTGGCCTGTCTGTCTTTGAGGTTGTGGAGAGGGAGTCTTCTCATTCAGTAGATCCAGTCTCTCATATGTCCATGGATCCTAAACCTTTTTTCCCCCCCTTATGGTTCCGAGCTCTGATCCCATCGGACATACTCCAAAGGGACAGCCATTACCAACTAGCATCCAGGCATTTCCTGCAGAGGAATTACCCCGCTCTTTGGACACCTCCCCAGAGCATTCTGCTGAGGAGGCTCGCAAAGAGAATATGTGAAAGGAGGCACATACATTTCCCCTTTGTCTCTCACCGAAGATATTAACTTTTAAGGGAAAGGGTCCACCAGATCACCACCTGATTGTCTCATTTGGAGACCTTTTGGAAGTCCTTAAGGTGAAAGATGTTGAGTCCTCAGATGATTCTTAACCTGAGTAGTCCATATTTCTGGCAGCTTTTAGTGCTGGCCTGTCTACATCTCTGGTGACTCCCCTGGCCGATCAGCTTATTGACCTAGTCTCTCGCCGAGCATGGAGGGAACCAAATTCTGTTGCATAAATCCCATGTCATCTGGATAAAGTTTTAGCTCCTCCAAAAGATAACTCCCATTGGAGTAAAGGAGTCCCTGTTGATGCAATGGTTGTGGTGGCAGCTACTAAGGAGGAACTAGCAGAACAGAGTTCCACTGTCCACCCCCCCCTCCCCCAGCAGAGAGTCCAGGCTGTTGTACAGGTTTGGAAAGTACGTATTTGCTTCAGTGACCTTTGCCTTGAAGTACCTGAACTATCTGGTGCACATTGTGACTGCAGATGAATTTGACTAAGGAACTCTCAAAATCCAATTCTGGTCTTCCGAGGATAGATGAGGTTGATTTCTAATGCAGCAGAATGCACCTCATGGGCTGACTGTTCAGGCATTGCCACAAGGAGACATGCCCGGATGTGGTTATCGAGTTTTCTGGTGCCTTTCTAGTAGTCTTTCGTCAATGCCCCCTTTTGATGGAACATCTTTATTTGGCCCTTCTGTGAAAGAAATTCTTTCTGACCGTGAACAGGAAGGAAAGACTCTGCACTAGGGATTTGCTTTTCTATCCTTCAAAAAAGCCTTTTCAAGGAATTGGAAGAGGCAAGAAAATGTGGTTCCATAAATCTCAGGGAATTTTCGGGGATTCATGTGGAGACAACTCCCTCAAAAGAATAAGACTGAGTTCAAGTCGAATATACTAATCCCATGGCACAGGAGGCTTGCAAAATCAGGGTTTCTGAGAATGTCCTGTTCCTCTGTTGCAGCATTCATAACCTGAGGGATTCCCCGCCTCGGTGGCCCGAATGTTCGGCCAGTATAAAAGAGACTTTTGCTGCTGCTTGGTACATGTAATGTTGCACATAGCAAGGCAGACAATGTAGACCATAAAGCTGATGTTGGCATGTACAATTCCGCAGTTTCTCTGCTGCCAGTCTGAATGCCAGCTTCTACTGTTCGCCTGATTGCTGAGTGTTTGCTGTTTTTCAGATAAATGCCCATTGGGGGAAATCTTTGTTCCTGTTTTGCTGCTGCATGTTTTTTGAAGCTAATGTCATCTAGGAAAGACAAGTGCCTTTGTGGATGTCCGATTCCACACAAAGGTAGCCACGATCGATGTTCGTTTTTCCTAGGGTCCGAGCATGATTACAGGTCTAGCGCAGTTTGCCAGGCGTTTGTCCCCAAAATGTTTCGTAGTAGTTTGTTGGCTCTTAATATGTACCTTGCGAATCAACTGCTTAAAAGACTAGCTTTTGGTATGGAGGGCACTGCAGGTCTGTCCGGTGAGCCACGGAAGAAGGCCAAAAAGATCAGGCCTGAATCTCTTGACTTTACCTCTGAATCCGGATGTTCCTGTTGAGGGTGGTGTAAGCCCAAAGACCTGTTCGAGCTCTGGTTCCCATCCTGCAGTGGGTACCATTTCAGAAGCTGTTGGAGAGGGTGCCACTAGCACATCAGAGGCATCGCAGATGTCCTTTCAGAGCAGTGAGCTGCAACTGCAGCCCACTACTTTGGATGTCCCTTGCAGTGCTCCTCCATCTCAAGTTAACCCATTGCCTGCCCAAGAACCGAGGCCTACATCAGATATTTCTCTAAAATCCAAGGGGGGGGGGGGGTCTTGCTTGTAAGAAGAAAGTTTCCTCTTCCCAGGATCCTTCCCCAGATTGGCAGGCCTTCTCACAGGGAATATTTAATGCCTTCCTTGCTTTAAATCCGTCCACTGTTCAACCTTCCATTACTATTTCTTCCACTACTCCTAGGTGTTCAGTAGTGGAACAGGAGGCTTCTAGAGAAGAAGAAACTTCTTTATCAGATGACTCATTAATTTACACATTTCAAATCATCACTTCTAGGTTGTGCTGTCACTGAATTAGATTCTAATACTGGGGATTTTCTTGAAGATGATTTGTCCTTTCAGAATGAAAGAGTATCAGAAGTGAGATTTGATCTGTTGCAGATGCTTTTCTGGATGCCTTTGTGTGTCAAAGAAGCCAAATTCTCAACCTGCAGCACCTAAAAGGCCTGATAGATTGTGTAAAGTTCCCGAGTACAGCATGTTTGTATTTAAATGTTCTCTAGCAGATGCCTCCGTTATTTCCCTTTCAGCAGACACCTCTTCTAGACTTCTTTTCTCTACTGATCTCCTCCCCTCTGACAAGGATAGAAGAATGATGGAGAAGATGACTAAAAGTGTATACATCCTCTGCTCTGGCTTTCAGAGCCATCAACTACCAGAGCCACATGTCGAAATATGTTCTGGCCTTGCTTACCTAAGCTTCTCAGCTGGTATCAGATGCTCCTGATTCTCCAGCCAAGGCTCAGCTTGCCTCTTTACTGTCTACTTCAGTCCAGGTGCTTGGATATTCAATTAAATGCAGTTATGATGCAGCTGAGGTTTCTGCAAGTGCTTCATTTCCTGTCCTTAGGAGGTACTCATGGTTAAGACTTCAATCTTTGCCTGAAGGTGTCAAGGTTAAAATTATGGATGCACCTCTGGGCAGTGATGCCATCTTTGGTGCCGATGCTGCAGCCCTTTTCATGTCCCTACATGTAAAAGGGGAAATGCTTAAGGAACTGAAACACATCTTTTTGTCTTCAGTTCCTAAATGCCACAAAAATTATCCTTCCAAGACAATTTCTCATAAGGAAACCGCACAGTTCCTCTCCTTTCCATAGGAAAGGGGCTCATAGAAGGGGATCTTTCAGACCTCTGCAAACCCCTGCTCAGAAGTTCCTCTATCTGACATGTCTCTCAAACATTCCCCTTTCCAGCACCCATCTTCTCTTCCCTTTTGAAAAAGTGTCTCCACCAAGTAGGTACTTTCCATTATCCAAAACTGCTACCACATGGCATGGAAATTTGTCCCTCCCTTTATGGGCATTCCACCGCCTCCTTGGGATCAGGTTCCTCTGCTCCCTCAAATCCTAGAGGACTTGCTAAATCAAGGAACCATTCAAGAAGTTCCACCACTATAAAAAGGAAGAGGGTTTTACTCAAGGATGTTCCTAGTTCCCAGAATAGATGGTACATGGAGACCAGTCTTGGACCTCTCACATCTCTACCTTTTTCTTAAAGTGCCAACTCTTCTTATGCTTACTCTGCAAACTCATTTCCCTCTTCTGCTTCCCCAGGCCTTCCTAGTCATTCTGGACACCAAGGATGCATACCTGCATATTGCCATTCATGCTCTATACAGGAAGTTTTTTACCGTTTTTTTTTGCTTCCTCAAATTTTCAGTTCTGTGCTTTACCCTTTGGATTCTCTACGGCACCAAAATTATTTACAAAATGCTTAGCTCCTGTTATTACCTTCTGCAGGCTCCAAGGAATACTTACCTTTCCTTTCCTGGATGACCTAATTCAAGCAGTCCACCCAGACACCCTTAAGGAAAACCTAATTCGCTCTCGCCTGGGTTCACCATAAACTCAGTCTTCTTTCAGTTCTTCCTAGGGGGCAGACTAAGGACAGATCTGATAATGGCTTTCATCCCTCCTCAGAAAGTCCAAACTCTACTCAGCTAGTTCCTACAACTACTCCCCTTCACCTCCCATCTCTGCCAGGAAGTACTTGTGTATAATACTAGGGTTCATGGCATCACTTATTCCCATGCTACCCCTAGCCAGGCTCCACATGTGGAAAATCCCAGTGGTTTCTAAAAGCACTTTGGAGCCAGCATGCCCATCCTCTGGAATGTGTACTCCCTCTTTTCCCATGCATAAGGAGAGAAATACAATGACTGGTAAAGCAGATTCAACCGAACCCAGGCCTTCCCTTTCAACAGCCAGCTCCAGTTCAGGAGCTCTACACAGATGCCTCAGACTTGGGGTGAGGAGGTACTCTGGGTAGCATAAAAGTCCAGGGCCTTTGGTCTCCCTCAGTCAAGAAGCAACATATCAATGTAAAGGAAATAAGGGCTTTGATCCTGGAGCTCAAAGCCTTTCATTCATCCCTACTCCAAGGACCCCTGAAGTTATTCACAGACAACACAACAGTTATATGGTATGTGAACAAACAGCGGGGCACCAAGTCATACCTGCTTTGCAGGTTGACCCTTCAAGCCTGGGAGATTCCCTCTCAAGAGAAGGTTGCTTTGCAAGTAGTTTTATATTCCTTCAGCTCAAAATGTGCTGGTACACCCACTCAGCAGGTCCATGACACAATCCCAAAAATGGATACTTCACAGGAATGTATTTCTGGACATTCTCCATTGGTGGGGTACCCTTCATATAGACCTGTTTGGAAGTTGTCTGCTCATGGAGGAGGCAAAGTTTTGTGCCAGAGTCCCAGAACTTCTGGTATGGAAGGGGGTGTTTCTTTATGCATACCCCCCTTCCCACTCATTCAGAAGGTCCTACTGAAAATACAGCAGGACAAACCAGAAATCTTGCTGGTGAATTCTTTTTGGCCAAGGTGACACAGTTACCCTCTTCTGCGTTTAGCCAGGGGCAGGGGCAGTCATCACAAGTTACTCCACAGGCTATACCTTCTCATACAGGACAAGAGCGCTTGTCCATCTACATCTCACCTTCCTGAATCTAACTCTGTGGGTGATGGGCTTTCGATCCCTTTTGGACACTTTTTTTTTTTTTTTTTCCTGAGGAAGCTGTTTTAGTTCTGCAGGAGGCCCAGAAACCCAACACTAGAGTATCCAATGA
>NC_056731.1:869809213-869898522 GCF_019279795.1 Protopterus annectens | reverse complement strand
AAACCTTCCCCTCTGTTTGAGGAGCTCAAGGATGTCTGAAAAGGAGACATCCTCAGAGGGGGACCGTGGGGAACCCTCCGACTCATCTAAGTCGGTATCAGATGTAGTAGACTCAGGGGAGTCTGTTTGTTTCCTCTTACACGTCCTCTTCTGAGGGGGTTCCCCTGCAGGATCAGGAGAAACCTCGGAAGAGGAGGAAATTCCCAGTGGGGAAACCTGGGGCGATGGATCCCTGGGCCTGAGAGCAAGAGGCTGGCAAGAGGCGTCTGCAGGCACTGATGAGGGAGGAGCTAGAGGGATGGACTGTTGACCAGGCTCAGAGGCCAGGACACTCCTCATCACCTCAAAGGCTCCCCTCCCCGGGAGGCCGGAATATCCCCGCTCCGAAGAAACAGGAATTCCGGCTCCAATGAGAGGGAAGGCTCGAGGCCGATGGTGCCGAGCTTAAAAGCCGAAGCCGAGAGGGAGGCGGGTCGGACAAGGGTCCGATGCCACTAGCCCCTCGGAGCAGACAATGGAAACCCGACGACCGGATCCTCAGGAAGGCGTAAGGAGGAGATCGGGCCGAGGACGACAGAGCCGAAGGATGTATCGGCTCCGCATCAAACAGTCGCTGTCCCGAGAAGCCCGCCCGAACTCTGGTGTGGAGTCGGAGGAGGAAGTTCAAGGGTGAGGCTATAGCGAAGTCTGTTGAGACGGGCTATGGAGCATTTGGGCCAGTGCCTGAGACTTCAACAGCCTGCTTACCACCCTCTAAGTCGTGGTCAGACAGCCTGGAAGATCTCGAAGATCGGCTCGATGGCTCCGCTCCGACAAAAGAGGAGAACCGGAGCCGGTGGATACTCAGTAACGAGGGACCGAGATCTCTTTCGGGACGAAGCCATCGGAGCAGTCCCTGAACTCCAGATGGAGCCAAGGTTTCTCGCCCGATGCTGGATAAGGTGTCGGCTCCAGCCGGAGCCGACAAGGCCACAGTAGACAAGGTATCGGAACCAGCCGGTGCCCGACCTACTACTTTCATGGTAGATACATCGGTTCCAGCCGGCGATCACGCTCCGACGGGAGCCGGAGCCACCGGAGGAGGCTTGGATACTGAAGCCTGAGCCTTCGGTGGCTTAGAAGGTTTCCCAGACCCTGCTTTAGAGGGAGAACCTTCTGGCTTAAGTAAGCCACGGAGGATAAGCTTATTCCTCCTTTCCTGCAGGACTCTCTGGCTAAAAGAGTGGCACAAAGCACAGGAGTCCTGCAGGTGTGCAAAGGCCCCAGGCAATAAACACAAGAAGTGTGACCGTCTGTCAGAGACATTTTCTGACAGCACGAGTCACACTTCTTGAAGCCTGAGACCTTGCCTTCCCTAGACATATCCTAGGAGGAAGTAACACACACAAACCCCAACAAACACACAAAATTAATCCCCTACACACAACACGCAGGAAGGGATTAACCAATGGGGATTTAGGCCTAACTAAAACTTTACACTAAAGGTTATAAAAAGGTTATAAAAGTTTGAAAACAAGGGAATAGGGTGGGCTGTAATTCACTACAGACTATACTATGAATAAAAGGGGAAAATAAAACGCTAACTAAGCTTTTCTGATTTTACCAAGAAAATCACTTACCTCAGCTGGCAAAGGAGACCTCTTTCGCTAAGCGGCAAACGAGATCTGAGGTAGTTCCGCCTTGCATCATGGGATATAGGGTTGCCTCGAGCTGGTAAAAGGAGTTCTCAAGCTAAAGCAAGTGCCGAGTCGGAGCCGAGGATCGGCTCCGAACCCATCCAGCAAGAATGAAGGCGAGATTGACAACTTAACATCGGACTTTTACAAGGTAAGGGGTGTAACTCCGCTACTCATGCCTACCATGGTTGCATGACACTGCCACCCTTCCTAAACCATGGTAGGCTTGAGTAGCTTAATTTACACCCCTTACCTTGTAAACGTCCGTTTTTGCACTGTTGGTTAATTCAGTTGTCGGTGGAGTCAGTTTCGTTATTTTAAGTTGTCGATGGTTTGATAGGTACCCATATATATATGTGTGTGTGTGTGTGTGGTGTGTGCATATATATATATACATATATATACATATACATACATATATATATATACATATACATACATATATATATATACATATACATACATATATATATATACATATACATACATATATATATATATATATATATATATATATATATATATATATATATATATATATATATATATATATATATATATATATATATATATATATATATATATATATATATATATATATATATATATATATATATATATATATATATATATATATATATATATATATATCTATCGAGAGAGATATAGTGTGCGTGTACGTACGTATGTGTGTGTATGTATATGCATACATATGTATGCATATTCTTGCATGTATATTTGCTTGAATGTATTTATGGAAAACAAACATTTATATACTCTTATTCAATTGTGAAATATCTTGCAATGCTCTACCATATTCTTATCTACTCTCACTGTATATTCTGTATACTTGTATTGTCAACCAAAAAAGAGAATGTCCTCATTGTATAACGGCTATAAAATCTACAATCTGTATGCTACTACTCTGCAAGGTCTCTCTTGTAAATTTTTCTTCAATCTGTAAACTTATGGAGTTTTTCTCCCCAGGACTCCGCTGAAAACAGACACTTGTTGTCCAGTCGGACTATCCTGGCAAACAAATGTTAAATAAATAAAATAAATAATACCAAACACCACCCTCTGTATGTACCACCTCATACCCACAAGCCCTGTTTGCTGTACTACACTTCCAAATTGTGACCTGATCACTGTATTTATGTGCTTTAATTTTTTTTCTGCATTTTAAGCCTCATGTGCTGTACTTTAACAGGTAACCCCATTCCACAATGAGATTTAACATATCGAATCAAGTTACCTTTAAACTATACGGCCTTCCTTCCAGCTTTACCTTTTGCAAACCATCATTTAAAGAACATTCCCTGGTATTATTTAGTGCTTTTCAGTTTGTAGTACCACATTTGTACTGGTTTGTCATATTCCAAGCAAGTCTTTTGCAATACAAACTGCACTTCTCCTACAAAAGAAAAACTGCTTTATTTGCCAGTACAACATATACTACAGGAAACTTCCCTGCAACTATTAGAAGTAACTGGAGACCCCAAAGTTGAACAAAGTTTTGACATTTGACCAAAGTACAAGAACATTCCCTAAAGATTTACAAGCTTTTTGAAACTTCAAAAGCAAAATTGCCATCTGAAAGAATGTGTGTTAATACAGTTTGAAGCTCCTTAATTGTGCCTGGTACTAGTATAATGCCCCCCCCCCCCCTTTAAAGCCTACACTGGGACCTCAAGAAGATTTCAGCGTTAGATCACTTTTGCCACTGGTTTACACAAAGCACCACCAAACAAAAAAAAAAAAAGAAGTTATATACTCACCATAACGTTCCATGTTTGTTGTCCATATCGCCTTCATTCTTTGCTGGTTGGGTTCGGAACCGATAATCGGTTCGACTCAGCCTATACAAAAGCTCAAGGACTTCCACCGGCTCGTGGCTACACCCTAGCCCATCATGCTCAGGGAAGATTACCATGATCTTGTTTGCAGAAAGTATAGTCAATGTCCACAAAGAGTTATAATTAGGTCTGAAAAGGACTAAAGAAGAAATTCAGAGACATCAAGTTCCAATTAGCAAAAAAAAAACCCTTGATCCTCCAGAAATTAAGGCTGGGGGTAGGAGGGTGGGATGCAAGAATGAGGGCAAGATGGACAACAAACATGGAATGTTATGGTGAGTACATAATTCTTTATGTTATGTTGTCTTATCTCTCCTCCATTCTTTTCTGGTTGGGACAGCGTCCCTAGCACCATCTTTTTTGGGTGACTCAAAGGAAAATACTCTTCAGAACAGTGGACCCAAAAGAGGCCCTGTTCTTGGAAGCCAAATCAACTTTGTAATGAGTGATAAAGGTATGAGGCTTTGCCCATGTTGCTGCTGCACAAATGGAATCCATAGGTAGCCTCGCCTGAAAGGCAGATGAGGTTGCTATAGCTCTTGTAGAGTGACTTCATTTTTCCTGGAAGCGCTCTTTTCCAAGATGTGTATGTGAAAGTTATGCAGTCTGTAAGCTATTTGGAAAGGGTGAACTTTGATATGGGGCCCCTTTCGTCTTACCTGAAAAAGATACAAATAGCTGGTGGGTTTTCCTGAAATCCTTCAATCTATGCAGATAGAAATGCAACTATGCAAGTCTAACTGGTGTAATTTATACTCTGCCTTGTTGCCATAATTTGGGGAAAAGACTTAAGTCAATGGATTGATTCAGATTAGCTTCCGAACACACTTTTAGAAGGAAAGGATTAGTTCGTAAGGAAACTATCTTTGAGGAAGGTCATGTAAGGGGGACGTACTGACAATGCTTGAAGTTCTGACACACATCTAGGAGACGTGATGGCTACTGAAAGGGCAGTCTTCCACGTTAAAAACTTTAGGTCACAGGATGATGCCGGTAAAAAGGTAGGAAGAATCAAGGTAGATAAAACAAAGTTTAGGTCCACTGGCACTGGTGGTTCTTTTACTGGGGGTCGCAGTAAGAATGTACCTTTTAAGAAAGCTTAGCAAAGCCTGTGGGACATGACCTTTAGTCCAATTTCCCCAATATGACAGTTTGATATAGCAGCTAATTGAACTCTAATAGTAGCCGCCAGCTGCACCTTCATTGTAAACGCTTTGCCAGAGATTCCAATAAAGCTGTTACAGGGGCAGTAAAAGTATAGTACAGTTGTGTACATGTACCATAAAAATGTAGATGTTAGAATATATTCACTGTTGCAGTCATCACATTTGGGTTATCTGCATGCAGTAGCCCTCAGCCGGCCTGATTAACAAAGTCTTGGGTCCTGCGTCGGCTGCTGTCCCTTCTTCCGATCGTCAGGTGTATAAAACATGCAGCCGGCGGCATTACATCAGTTTTTCTTGCCCCAGATGTCAGGTGCCCTCCTAATGGGAAGCAATTAAATCTATAAATATACAAGGTTGTACCTCCAACAAAAAAGCAAATACACCAAAAAGCTTTTGAGCATAGTAAAGGAGAGTAGAGGTATAGCCAAAAGAAGTAAGGGGGCTGGAGGGAGGGTAACCAGGACTGCAACAGTGAATACTCTCGAACATCTACATTTATGTAGAATGTACACAACTGTACTATGTTCTTCGTGTTTCATTGCTGCAGTCATCACATTTGGGTAGATTCCCAAAGCTAAGGATGGGAGAAGGAATTTAGATAGCATTAGGACCGGCTATAAGGCCCTGCAAGACTGCAGTGGCAAAGCGAGCTCTGGATTTAGAGATGTGGCAGATGGTAATGTTTGGTGAAAGTATGTACAGAACTCCAGGTAGCAGCTTCTAGGATGCCCCTGGTAGGGACACCTCTGAGAAAGGCTGTAGAGGTAAATGCAGCCCTGGTTGATTGGGGTCTGATCCCCTTGTGCGACAGGTTTACCATGGTGCTTGTAGCAGAAATGAATGCAATGGCCTATCCATTTGGAAATGGTTTGCTTTGAAATAACCTTCCCCTCTGCCCCTGCAGCAAATGTCACCAGCAGTTGGTCAGATTTCCTTTGAGGTTTAGTCCTGTCCAAGTAGAATCTAAGTTGTCTGTGCACATCTAAGGAGTGCAGTATCCGTTCCCTTTTGTTCTGTGGATTAGGAAAGAAGGTTGGCAAATGAATGGACTGATTAAGGACCACACTGAATACCACCATGGGCATGAAAGAAAGATTGGTCCTGAGGGACACCCTGTCCGCATGAAAGATGATGAAAGGCTCCACTGCCATGAGGGCCTGAAATTCAGATACCCTTCCTGCTGAAGTGATTGCTAAAAAGAAAGCTGTTTTCCAAGAAAGGAATTTTAAGTCTGCAGTAGCAGCAGGCTCGAAAGGATGAAGAGTGAGTTTCTCCAATACAAAGTTAAGATCCCAGTCTGGAGTTGGAGCTCTCCTGGGTGGTCATAAATTTTTGGCCCCTCTAAGGAACTGCTTGAGCAGTGGATGAGAGGAGAGGGGAGGTACTGTGTTATAATGAGCTGAAATGGCTGAGGCGTTAATTTTGATGGAGGAGAAAGACAGGCCCTTGTGAAGCATCTCAGTTAAGTATTGTAAAATATGAGGTAAATTGGGCACTGCTGTGCTCATCCCTTGAGAATGGATCCAGGCACAGAATCTTTTCCATTTTTCAGCATAAGATTTTCTAGTACTAGGCCTCCTTGCCTCTAAAATGATATCCATCACTGGTTTACTGATGGATGGTAAAGGTGAGAGTAGGTAATTAGCCAGGCTGCTAGGTTCAGTGTTTGAAGCGGAGGGTGCAGAATCTGGTTCTCCTGCTGAGACAGTAGGGTACGAGTCTGAGGCAGGTGCCATGGGGCCAACAATGACACACTGCACAAGAGGGGGTACACCAGTGTTGGCGTGACCAGTCTGGTGCAATCAAAATCATCCTTGGTTTGTCTTGTTTGATCTTTAGTAGTACTTTGGAGAGCAGAGGAGGAAAGGCATAAACTGATAGGTTTTTCCAGCTGAAGGACAGAGCATCCACTTTCCAAGCTTGTTTGTTGGGAGTCCTTGTGCAAAATGTGTCCAATTGATAGTTCTGGGGGGAGGTAAACAGGTCTATATCTGGGCTCCCCCATTTGCTTGTCAACATGTTGAAAATCCTTGGTTCCAGTTTAAACTCATGTTGGTCCATGAGGTTTCTGCTTAGTTTGTCTGCCAGGGTATTTAGTTTTCCTGGCAGGAATTGAGCCTGTAGATGCACTTGGTAGCTCAAGGCTGTGTTCCACAATGCCATGGCTAGTCTGCATAGGGGGTAAGAATGTGTACCCCCCCACCCCTGCTTGTTTATGTACCACATAACAGTGGTGGTGTCCGTCTTTACCATTAATTGTCCTGGAAGAATGTGGTCCTTGAAGGCTGTCCGAGCATTCTGTACAGCTAACATTTCTTTTTGACTGATATGCAGGTGCATTTGACTTGGGTTCCATTTGCCCTGAATGCATTTCCATGACAGGTGAGCCCCCCACGCATAGTGTGATGCGTCTGTTAGGGTTTGGGTGGTAGGGGGTAGTGTGAATGGTAGTCCCTTGCTTTGGTGGCAGGCCTCTGCCCACCAAAGGAACTCTAGGCATAGGCAAGGTATGACAGGAATCATTGCTTCTGGATCCTGAGAATGTTGACACCATAGGCTTTTTAGATACCACTGTAGTTTCCTCATATGCAGTCTTGCATATGGAATTAGAAGAATGCAGGAGGCCATGAACCCCAAAGCTTGTAATATTGGCCTTGCAGATAGCAGGGTTTTTGTGGCCACTTGTTTGAAGTAAGTTGTCAAATTTATGTCTATGGTGTGAGGAAAGCCTTCTGGGAAGGAATATAATTTGTTGACAGGGTACCAGGTGTGATTTTTTTTCGTTTATGGTGTACCACAGACAAGTTAGCACCCTTTGTACAAAGGCCAGATGAATCAAAAGTATGTCCTGGTTTTCTGCGTGAATTAGACAATCGTCCAGGTATGGGTATATTTGAATATTTCTTTGCCTGCAAAATGCAATGGCTGGAGCTAGGCACTTTGTGAATACCCTGTGCGCAGTAGATAAGCAAAGGGGCAGTGCAGAGAACTGATAGTGCATGTAGCCTGCTTTGAAACGTAGGTATCTTCTGCAAGATTCCCTGACTGGGATGTGCAAGTACGCTTCCTTTAAATCTAGTGTTGCCAACCAGGCATTTTTGCCTAGCATAGGGAGCAACTGGTGAAGACTCAGCATCTTGAATTTTGGAATCACCAAAAAGGTGTTTAGAGTAGACAGGTCCAGGATAGGACGCCATGAATTGTCTTTCCTGGGTACCAGGAAAAGTCTCAAGTAGAAACCTTGTCCCTTTTCCTCTTCTGGTACTGATTGAATAGCCCCAATGCTTGAGAGAGAAAGTACTTGCTTTTGGGACTCTGCCCACCGATTTGGGGCAGATCCGGCCACCCGCTTGGTGCAGGTAATGTGTGGAAGTGAAATCTGTATCCCTGGGACACTATTTAAAACCCATTTGTCCTGGGTAACGAGTTTCCAGCTCTTTGCATGAAGAGCAATCTTTCCCCCCAAAGGGACAGTCAGTTGAGAAGTGCTTGGAAGTTTTAAAAAGAAGTCATTGAGACAGTTTACCATGGGGGGAGTTTTATTACTCCCAGATTTGGAAGTGGAGACCCCTCCACTGCTTAGTCCTGTGTGTACCCTGGGACTGAAGTCTGGGAGCTCTGCTGGATCTGGGTTTGGACTGAGAAGGTCTGGAAAAGGCAGGAAAGGACCAATTCTTGGAAGGCCAATGCCTACTAAACCTTCGAGGTTGTACTTGTAAAAAATCTTTAACAGTTTGTATAGATTTAGCTTTTTCCTACATCTTTTAAAGAACTTCTGCTGCCTTGTTGCCAAACAGGGGTCCAGGTTTAAGGGAGCATCCAGTAATTTTGCTTTAACATGATCTGGTAAGGATTGCTCCTTAAGCCAAGCATGCCTTCTAAGTACAGACCCAGCTACAGCAGCCCTGCAAGATGCCTCTAGTGAATCAAAACCACATTGCAAAGTATGTTTTCCAACTTGTTCAGCTGAATGCAGTAAATCCTGTAAATCCTTATTTTCAGCACAATCAGGAATCAACATCATTTTCTGTTTAAGCAATCCAATAACATGCTGCTGATACTTTAACATATGAAACTGGCAGTTTAAGGCCCTAATGATCAAAGTTGCAGAAGTGTATACCTTCTTACCACATCTATCCAGCACCCTGGAGTTTCTATCAGAGGGGGTAGGATTTTTGGCAGCAGTAGCTTTAATGCCCTTGGGTCCCTGTGAAATGGTCTCAGGATCCGCAGTAGAATTTTTAAAAAGGAACTTGAGAGAGTCAGGCACTCTGTAATATCTATCAGGTTTTCTGGGAGCAGGAGGTAAAGAGTCAGGGGCCAAGATAGATTCCAAAAAGGCATCATCAACAATGTCTAGTACAGGAGGGTATGGCTAAAGTCCTATGCTGGGGCGGGAGTAAGAAATTCCCAAGCCTCTTTTTAGAATCAGAGAAATCCTGACTTTCCCAACAAAAATGCTCCCAGAGAGTATGCAAGGTTTCACCAAAAGAGAAATCCTCTGGGGGGGTTGAGCAAAGGGAATAAGAGTCCTCAGCATCAGAATCCTCATAGGTAGATAAAGGTAAATCCTGTTCATCAGAGGAAAGAAAATTCAGAATCCTGGTCAAAAGTATCATAAACAAACTCAAGCCTAGGTCTCTAAGGGGAGGCTGGCTTCCCCTGATTGAAGTAATAAGGTCTTCAGCCATTCTTACTTGTTTTTTAAGCATACAGGCCTGACCATGCTGTCTGGGCGTCAGTTTTTCAGGCATGGTTTGAGTTTTAGGCCTTAAAGAAGAAGATGGCGTCAGTTTAATATGCAAGTCTGTAGGCCTGAATATACCCTCAGAAGCCGGTGCCTGCACAGCGGCTCCGGACCCATCCAAGGTAGAGACATCCGCAGGATCCACAGTTGAAGCATCTCGCAGCATACCAGACTCCGAATGGGTCTCAGTAGAGGCCTGCGAATCTGAAGTAGCGGGTATCAGTGGCTGCAAAAGCACCTCACTGAGAACCGGCAAACTGGCGACTAGCTCAGGAGCGTCGTCTGCAGCTTTGTACATAGGCGGCCTGTCTCTGTCTTTAACTTTGGGTTTTTTTGGAATGTCGGTAGTTGGATGGCTTACCGAAGACCTATCAGGATAATTGAACTGAGCACCAAAATATTTAGAGGTGAAAATATACCGATGGATAGCTTGTGGTTTAAATAAGGCACAAAACTTACAGCGAGGTACGTCGTGGTCAGGGCCTAGGCAAGGAATACAGAACGAATTAAAATCTTTATGAGGCATTTGCTTTCCACAAGTAATACAATTATTTACTTTTACTGACATCGGTTTAGAGCAAGAAAAAGTTTCCCCAACGGGGTACTTGGCTTTTAGTTGAAGACTTCGGTTCTGAAACTTGAAAAGGAAAATTTCAGGAGTCGGCCGACCGGCACTTGCAAACTGCTTCTGCTTTGGGCACCGCATGGCAAGAAAGACTGATGTAATGGGGTCAGCTGCATGTTTTATACCCCTGACGACCTGACGTCACGGAAGGGACAGTAACCGATGCAGGACCCAAGACTCTGTTAATGAGGCCGACTGAGGGCTACTGCAAGCAGATAACCCAAATGTGATGACTGCAACAGTGAGACACGAAGATCAATGTGGTTGTTCAAAGCCCAACAGGAACATTTTTTCCAATTACAAGAATATAATTTTCTAGTTAAAGCCTTATGAGACAAAATCAAAATGTGTTTCACTGCAGGGGGAATATCAGGAAACCTGGCTATGTGCGGAAGTGGAGCAGCCAATCTGCAACTTGAGGGTATGAATTTGATAGCTGGAGCATCCCTGAAGAATGAATCAGGTCTGGAACTGGGTCAAGAATCCATGCCTCCTCTTGGAGATGGGGCCATAGGAAGGGAAACCAAATATGACGAGGCCAGTATGGAGAGATGAGTATCAAACTGATTCCCAATGTGCTGGCTTTCTGAATGAGTTTGGGGATCAAGGGAAATGGGGGAAGAGCATAGAGGAGACCTGGAGCCAATTGTGTACAAGTGAGTCCCTTGGTGACTCCTCGGGGAGGGGGGTCAGCTCAAAACAGCTGCTGCACTTGGTATTCATGGACGTGGCAAAGAGATCGCAGGAAGGTTGGCCTCACTTTCGGAAGATCAAATCCGCTATCTCTGGTTTTAGGGACCACTCTTGAGGCATCAGAATTGCCCTGATGAGTTTGTCCGCTATCATGCTGGATTTCCCCAGGATGTGCACTGCTGTTAGAAAACGTTGGGAAGAGACTCCTCAATGCCATACTCTTTGGGCCTCTCGACAGAAAGGAACAAAATCTGGTTCCTCCTTGTTTATGTACCACACCACTGACATGCTGTCTGTTTGTAATTCAATCGTTCCTAGTGGAAGGGAGACCAGGAATGCCTGCAACGCCAACAGCACCGCTTTCATCTCTAGGACGTTGATATGCAAGTGGATCTCATGATTCTGCCAAACACCCTGGACAGTCTTTCCCAGATAATGCCCCCCACACCCTATCTGGGAATCATCCATGGTTACTGTGGCTACTGGTTGTGGAAAGACAGTCAGCGCAAGGTCACCCGAGTTGAATGGAGCCACCAACACAGATCTTTCTTGCAGGACTCTTTGATGATAATTTTGTGAGACATAGAGAGCTCCTGCATGGACCACTGGGAGGACAGCAGCCACTGAAGAATTCTCATGTGCAGACGAGCTAATGGTATCAAGGTTACTGCTGCCGACATGGTACCCAAAACTTTCAAAACAACCTGCACTTTTTTCTTGGTCAAGAGGTTTTTGACTTGATGACGTAAGGTTTGAATTCTCTCGGGAGGAAGCTTGGCCAACATTTGTCTTGTATCCAAGTCTACCCCTATACAGATGATATGCTGTGATGGCAACAAGGCAGATTTCGAAATTTACTGTGATGCCTAGGTAAGCGCAAAGATGAATAGTGGTGTCTATCACTCTTGTTAGTAGATGCTTGGTGGTGGTGGTCAAGAGCCAGTCATCTAAATACGGAAACATTCAGAATCCTAGCCATCTCAAGTGAGCCGTAATCACTGCCATACATTTGGTGAACACACTGGGGGGCTATAGTGAGACCAAAGGGCAGAGCTTGAAACTGGTAGTGACCCAGCCAAAAGTGCAAATGTCTCCTGGATCGCCTGTCCATTTTTATGTGGTAGTACGCATCCTGGAGATCTACTGAGCACATCCAATAGTCTTCCCCAAGAAAGAGGAATACTGATTGCTGTTACCATCCAGAACTTTGATTTTTTTTTTTATGGACTTTAGTCTGCTGAGGTGCAGAATGAGCTTCCAGTCCCATCTTTTTTGGAACTAAAAAGAACCCTGAGTAACTTCCAAATCCAATTTGGTCTGTGGGGACAATCTGGATGACTTTTTTCTAGCAACTTCTGAACTTCTAAAGTTGCATAATCCCTTTGACTGGATGGAACATCCGGGACGGATTTTGCCTTTAAGGGGGAAAAGGAAAAGGGTATGTAATAGCCTCTGGATATGACCGTTTCTACCCATTTGTCTTTTATTTCTAGCTAGGCATTGGGGTAAAATGATAAGCTACCCCTGACTGCCTCCAAAGGAGGACAGATGGGCCTCCTCAGGAGCACTGAAAGGGCTTACCAAGGAAGGATTCCCTGTCACCCTGGATCTGCAGACCCCCTCTGCTGCATGGTTGGCATCTTCCATTGTTACTTGCCCCTCTGTCCCGGGGGGGGGGGTATCACCACATGCATCCGGAAAGGCTCTCTAGGACTTAAGAAACTACATTTTTTCACCCCTTATGACCTTTGGGATAAAGTCTGGTAGGTAGGGAGAAACTGACTCTTAACGGCAGAGAGACTATCCTTCCTGTCTGCACCTGGTTAGAGTTTCTCTAATTTTTGGCCCGAACAAGGACAAGCCATCAAAAGGGGCGTTAATAAAGGAAGACTTAAAGGGTTCTGCAAAATCACATAAATGCATCCAGGAATGTCTCCAAGGAAATTCCTGCACCTGCTGCCCTACTCACTCCATCGGCTGCATATGAAATGAGCCTCATGGAAGAGTTCACCAGAGTTTAAGGTGGAGAGCTGGGAGGAAACCTTATCCAAAACCCCTGCAACTACAGAACCTTGGAGGGCATCTCCTAGCTCCTTCAGGAGATCCCTCTGAAATCTAGTGAAATTGGTCGGTAGTTCAGCGACCCAAGAGCGAAAGATGCTGAAGAAAACATACGCTTTCCATATCTGTCCATCGTACGAGACTCCTTGTTTGGTGGATGGACAGAAATGGAAGTCTCTAACAACTTCTTGGTGGCTGCCGCCACCAGCATAGCATCTACTGGGACACCTTTACTAAGGAACTCCTTCTCCAAAGGTGCAGTGATGAACTTATTTGGCCTCCTAGGAACAGGTTCCACTGAATCTTGACAGCCTCACTCCTGACTGAATACATAGCTGTTTGAAAAGCAGAGACACCCAAGAAGTGGAAGGAGAGACCCGAAAGCCTCCAGGTATATTGACTCATCCTCAGAAGGGGTGGTTCTGTTTAAGGATCTGTGCAAAGGAGATATTCTCAGAGGATGAATGTGGGGTACCCTTCTGACTCAGAGGTCCATGTCTGAAGTGATGGACTCCTCCAGGGAGTCTAAATGCTTCCTCCTGCATAATGTTTTCTGAGGGACCCCTTCAGAGGGGTACTCCAGAGAGGTTTCGGAAGAGATTGCTTCGCCCAATGGGGCCACCTGAGGCTCTGGGTCTCCACGCCTGGGTGGAAGCGAGGGCACTGAGATAGACACTGGCACTTTAAAGGGAAGAGTACCTGGACCAGAGAGCGGAGCAGTCTGATGTGACAGCACTTTCCTCATCAGCTCAAAAGCTCCCTGGCCCTCATCCAAGGAAGTCCCTGTCTCTGAGGAACCAGAAAATTCCCCTGAACCATGGCCGTGGTGCTCCACGAGGCCGATGTCAGAGCCGAGCTCACCCACGCCGAAGCTCCGAGAGGTAGATTCGGATCAGACAGCTGTCTGATCTGTCTCTTCACTGGATCCGACAGGAGAACGTCAGGCCCTAGACTCCTCCAATTCAGATGGAACAGAGGAAATTGGAACAGTCTGGCCCAAAGATCCCAGAGTCGGTCTTGGCACAGACGATTCCACTTTAATCGGGTCCAAGCACTCTGGCTCTGAAACTCTGAGGAGGAATCTATGAAGGGGAAGTGGTTATAGTCAGTTCAGAGTCCTTCTGGGTCGGAGTCAACAGTATCTTGGCCAGCACTGGTGTCCATAAAAGTCTTCTCACCACCCGCTCCACACTGTCGTCTGAGAGGCAACTGGGGGATCAAGAGGAAAGAGTTGGGAGACCTCACTGACTGCAGCAAAGGAGATCTCAGTACTGGGGAGAACGATTACGAAAACTAAACTCTGCTCAGGTCCGAAGGTGACTCCTTGGCAAGTTTTGAGTTTGCTCCGTGTGCGGAACAGAAGAGGACAATCTCTTACCCAACTTCTCCGATCTAGAAGATGGGGATTTTTGAGTAGTTTTGGAGGTGCTCCGAGTCCCTTCTAAAGCCTCTGAAAAGGAGACTTTTAAAAGCCCTCTCGCAATCAGCTTATTTTTCCTTTCCATTAATAACCTGGAACTGAAGGCATGACAGAAAGAAAGTACACTTGTGTACACTTACCATAAATGTAGATGTTTGAGTGTATTCACGGTTGCAGTCATCACATTTGGGTTATCTACCTGCTGGTAGCCCTCAGCCGGCATGAATACCAGAGTCTTCGGACTTCTGCATCAGATGCTGTCACTTCTTCCATGACGTCAGGTCATCAGGGGTATAAAACATGCAGCTGATGCCCTTACATCAGTTTTTCTTGCCCCACATGTCAGGTGCCCCCATAACAGGAAGCAATTATATGGTATGGTACATGCCATCAAAAAAGCAAATTCACAAGAAAAAATAAATATACCAACAAGGAAAGGTAGAGCCAATATAAGTCAGGGGGCTGGAGGGAGGGTAACCAGGACTGCAACAGTGAATACACTTGAACATCTACATTTATGATAAGTGTACACAACTTTACTATGTTCTTCGTGTTTCACTGTTGCAGTCATCACATTTGGGTTGATTCCCAAAGCTAAAGAAGTGAGGAGGAAAGAGCATTAGGGCCAGCTATTAAGCCCCGCAAGACTGCAGTGGCAAATCCAGCTCTGGATTTAGAAAAGATAGGCACGTGGTAATGCTTGGTGAAGGTGTGTACAGAGCTCCAGGTAGCAGCTTCTAGGATGTAAAGTAGTAAAATAAAATAAAGCACCTGGGTGATGCACTATATCGCTTATAAAATTTATTGACAAAAATATTTTTGTCAATAAATTTTATAAGCGATATAGTGTGTCACCCAGGTGCTTTATTTTATTTTACTACTTTATATACTTTTTTAGCACCTTGGTATACCAGAAGCAGTTTTTCTTTTTTAGCTTCTAGGATGTCCCTGGTAGGGATTCCTCTGAGAAATGCAGCAGAGGTAGATGTAGCCCTGGTGGAATGTGATCTTATCCCCTGTGGGGTAGGTTTTCCATGGTGCTTGTAGCAGAGATGAATGCAATGGGTTATCTATCTGGAAATGGTTTGCTTTGAAATGGCCTTCCTCTCTGCCCCTGCAGCAAAGCCAACTAGCAGCTGTTCAGATTTTCTGAGAGGCTTAGTCCTGTCCAAACAGAATCTAAGTTGTCTGTGCACATCCAGAGTGCAGTATTCGTTCCCCTTTGTTTTTTGGATTAGGGAAAAAAGTAGGCAAATGAATGGACTGATTTAGGGCCACACTAGACACCACCTTGGGCATAAAGAAAGGATTAGCCCTGAGGGAAACCCTGTCCGCGTGGAAGATAATGAAGGGTTCCACTGCCATGAGGGCCCGTAATTCAGACACTCTTCTTGCTGAAGTGATGGCTAAAAGTAAGGCTGTTTTCCAAGAAAGGAATTTCAACTCTGCTGCTGCAGCTGGCTCAAAGGTGGTGGTGGTGGGGGGGGGGTGAGCTTTTCCAATACAAAGTTAAGGTCCCAGGCTGGAGTGGGATCTCTCCTGGGGGGGGGGGGGTCTTACCTTTTTTGGCGACTCTAAGGAATTGTTTTAGCAAGGGGTGAGAGAAGAGGGGTGGCTCAGTATTATAATGTGCTGAAATGGCAGAGGCATGAATTTTAACTGACGAGAAGGACAGGCCCTTGTGGAGCATTTCTGTTAAGTACTCTAGAATATGAAGTGAGCTTGGCACCATTGTGCCCATCCCGAGCTTGGCTCCAAGAACAGTATCTTTTCCACTTTTCAGCATAGAATTTTCTAGTACTAGGCCTCCTTGCCTCCAGAATGACATCCAGCACCTGCTTACTGAGGGATGCTAGAGGACAGCTCAAGGAATTAGCCAGGCTGCAAGGTTCAGGGTTTGAAGCTGAGGGTGCAGAATCTGGCCCGCCTGCCTGGACAGCAGGGAAGGGGGTCTGAGGCAGGTGCCATGGTTGTAGCAGTGTCATACTGCGCAAGAAGGGGTTACCAGTGCTGGCGTGGCCAGTCTGGTGCAATCAATATTGTCCTTGGCTTGTCCTGTTTTGATCTTTAGTAGAACCTTCGAGAGGAGAGGCAGAGCGACAAAGGCATAAACAGAGAGGCTTTCCCAGGTAAAGGACAGGGCATCCACTTTCAAGCTTGAATGTGGGGAGTTCTTGTGCAGAATTTGTTTAACTGGTAGTTCTGAGGGGAGGTAAACAGGTCCCCCATTTGTTCCTCAAGAGGTTGAATATTTTGGGTTCTAGTTTCCATTCGTGTGGGTCCATGAGATTTCTGCTTAAGTCATCTGCCAGTGAATTTAGTTTGCCCGGCAGGAATTGTGCTTGTAGGTATACTTGGTAGCTCAAGGCTGTGTTCCACAGAGCCATGGCTAGTCTGCAGAGAGGGTACGAGTGGGTTCCCCCCTGCTTGTTTATGTACCACATAACTGTGGTGTTGTCTGTCTTTACCAATAGTTGTCCTGGAAGAATACAGTCGTTGAATGCTGTCAGAGCATTCTGTACAGCTAACATTTCTTTTTGATTGATATGCAGGTGCATCTGTCTCGGGTTCCATTTGCCCTGAATGCACTGCCCTGCCATCTGAGCCCCCCATGCATAGTCTGATGCGTCTGTTGTTGGGGTTTGGGTGGCAGGGTGTAGAGTGAAATGGAGTCCCTTGTTGAACTCTGTCTTCATACAACGAATGATAGAAATCATTGTTTCCAGGTCCTGAGAATGTTGACACCATAGATTTTTTAGATACCACTGGAGTTTCCTCATATGCAGTCTTGTATATGGAATTAGTAGAATGCAGGAGGCCATGAACCCCAGAGCTTGCAGTATTTTCCTTGCAGATAGCTGGGGATTTGTGGCCAATAGTTTGAAGTAGGTTGTCAAATAAACTTGTTTCTCAGGAGTAAGGAATGTCATCTGGAAAGTTATGTTCAAGCTTGCTCCCAGGAATACAATCTGTTGGCAGGGTACTAGGTGAGATTTCTTTTCGTTGATGGTGTACCCTAGTGAGGTTAGAAGTTTCTTTACAAATGCCAGGTGTTGTAACAGTAAGTCCTGGCTTTCTGCATGAATCACACAAATTGTCTAAGTATGGGTAAATTTGAATATTTCTCTGCCTGCAAAATGCAATGGCTGAAGCTAGACACTTTGTGAACAACCTGGGTGCAGTAGATAAGCCAAAGGGAAGTGCAGAGAACTGAAAGTGCATGGAGCCTGCCCTGAAATTTAGGTATTGTCTGCAGGATCCTCTTATTGGGATGTGCAGGTAAGCTTCCTTTAAGTCTAGGGTTGCCAGCCAGGCATCCTTGGCTAGCATAGGAAGAAGCTGTTGAAGAGTTAGCATTTTGAATTTTGGAACCACCAGAAAGGTGTTGAGAATAGAGAGGTCCAGGATAGGACGCCAGGAGTGGTCTTTTCTTGAATAAAAACTTTGTCCCCTTTGTTCTGCTGGGACAGGTTGAATAGCCCTGATACTGAGAAAAGAGAGAACCTGCTGTTGGGCCACTGCCCATTGTTTTGGGGGTAGGTCTGGCCAACCATTTGGAGTTGGTAGTGTATGGAAGTGGAATCTGTATCCTTGGGGAAACTATGTTCAAAACCCATTTGTCCTGGGTAATGAGTTCCCAGTTTTTTGCATGCAGGGCAAGCTTTCCTCCTAAGGGAGCAAGTAATTGAGCAGGGCTTGGAAAGGTTAAGGTTAAGTCATTGTGCCACTTTTCCGTAGGGGGGGTGGGTTACTACTCCCTGCTTAGATCTGTGCGTAGCCTGTGACTGTAGTCTAGGTGGTCTGTTGTTCCTGGGTTTGGGCTGAGAAGGCCTGGAAGGGACTGTAAAGGACCAGCTCTTTGAAGGCCAATGCCTACTTAATCTCGTAGGCTGTACTTGTAGGAAATCTTTAACAGTTTCCATAGATTTAGCTTTTTCCCAAATCCTTTTGAGGACTTCTGCTTTGTTGCCAAAAAGGCAGTCTTGGTTTAAGGGAGCATCCAGTAATTTAGCTTTACCATGATCTGGCAAGTTTTGTTCCTTAAGCCAAGCATGCCTTCTAAGTACAGACCCAGTGACAGCAGCCCTGCAAGATGCTTCTAAAGCGTCAAAACCACAATGCAAAGTATGTTTACCAACTTGTTCTGCAGAATGCATTAAATCTTGCACTTCTGTGTGTTCTCCACAGTCAGGAATCAACATCATTTTCTGTTTAAGTAGTCCCATGATATGCTGCTGATACTTTAATATATGAAACTGGCAATTTAAAGCCCTAATGACCAAAGTAGCAGAAGTGTATACCTTCTAACACCATCTGTCTAAGGCTCTAGAATCTCTATCAGAAGGGGTAGGACTTTTGGCAGCATTAGCCTTAATGCCTTTTGGTCCTTGGGAAATGGTCTCTGGATCTGCAGAAGGATTCTTGAAGAGAAACTTGAGAGAGTCAGGTACTCTGTAGTACCCGTCAGGTTTTTTGGGAGCTGGAGATAGTGTCTGGGGTAAGGCTAGATTCCAAGAAAGCATCATCTACAATGTCCAGAACAGGAGGGATAGCTAAAGACCTGTTTTGAGGCAGGAGTAAGAATTCCCCAAGTCTCTTTTTGGACAGTAATCCCGGCTTTCCCAGCAGAAATGCTCCCTAAAAGTATGCAAGGTTTCACCAAAAGAAAAATCTTCTGGAGGGGAAGTAGAGGGAATGGAATCCTCATAAGAAGATGAGGGCAAATCCTAGTAATCAGAAGGAGCAGAAATATCAGATTCCTGATCAGAAGAATCAGAAAGAAAATCAGTTCTAGATCTCTTACAGGGGGAAGGCTGGCTTCCCCTAATTAAGGTAAGGTCTTCAGCCATTCTAAGTATTTGTTTTTGAGGCATATGGGCCTGAGTCTGCGGTTTGGCCGTCGGTTTTCTAGGCATAGTGTGAGATTTTGGCCCGAGAGAGGGAGTGAGGGGAGGGGGAGAGCACGAGAGAGGAGGAGAGCACAAGAGAGAGGAGGGGAGAGCAGAGAGAGTGAGGAGGAGAGCACAGAGAGGGAGTGAGGAGGAGAGCACGAGAGGGAGTGAGGGGAGGGGAGGAGAGAGGAGGGGAGGAGAGAGCAGTGAGGGGAGGCGAGAGAGGGAGTGAGGGGGAGGGGAGAGCACGAGAGGGAGTGAGGGGGAGAGCACGAGAGGGAGTGAGGGGGAGGGGGAGAGCGAGAGGAGTGAGGGGAGGGAGAGCAAGAGGGAGTGAGGGGAGGGAGGCGAGAGAGGGAGTGAGGGGAGGAGAGCACGAGAGGGAGTGAGGGGAGGGGAGAGCGAGGGAGGGAGAGCGAGCGAGAGAGGGGGATTGGGAGAGCGAGCGAGAGAGGGGGATTGGGAGAGCGAGCGAGAGAGTGAGGGGAGGCGAGAGGGAGAGAGGGAGGAGGGGAGAGAGGGAGGAGGGAGAGGAGAGAGGAGAGGGAGTGAGGCGAGAGGGTGAGAGCGAGAGAGGGAGTGAGGGGAGGGGAGGCGAGAGAGAGGAGTGAGGGGAGGGGAGAGCGAGAGAGGGGAGTGAGGGGAGGGGAGAGCGAGAGAGAGGGAGGGAGAGGAGAGAGAGGGAGTGAGGGGGAGGGGGAGAGCGAGAGAGCGGGAGTGAGGGGGAGAGCGAGAGAGCGCGAGAGGGGGAGAGCGAGAGAGAGGGAGTGAGGAGGGGAGAGAGAGAGAGCGAGGGAGGGGAGAGAGAGAGCGAGGGAGGGGAGGTGAGAGGGAGAGAGGGAGTGAGGGGGAGAGCGAGCGAGAGAGGAGTGAGGGGAGGTGAGAGAGAGTGAGGGAGGCGAGGGGGGAGTGAGGGAGAGAGGGAGGGAGCGAGAGGGAGGGGGAGGCGAGAGAGGGAGTGAGGGGAGGAGAGAGAGAGAGAGAGAGGGAGTGAGGGAGGGAGACTGGAGAGAGAGAGGGAGTGAGGGAGGGAGACTGGAGAGAGAGAGGGAGTGAGGGAGGGAGACTGGAGAGAGAGAGGGAGTGAGGGACAGAGAGGGAGTGAGGGAGGGAGACTGGAGAGAGAGGGAGTGAGGGAGGGAGAGTGAGTGGGAGGGGAGAGCGAGAGAGGGAGTGAGAGGGAGGAGGAGGAGGAGGAGAGGGAGGAGGGGAGAGAGGAGAGAGGAGGAGGCGAGAGGGAGTGAGGGGAGGAGAGAGTGAGGGGAGGAGAGAGTGAGGGGAGGAGAGAGTGAGGGAGAGAGAGTGAGGGGAGGAGAGTGAGGGAGGAGGAGAGAGTGAGAGGGAGGAGGAGGAGGAGAGTGAGAGAGGGAGTGAGGGGGGAGGAGGAGGAGAGCGAGAGAGGGAGTGAGGGGGAGGAGAGCAAGAGAGGGAGTGAGGGGGAGGGGGAGAGCGAGAGAGGGAGTGAGAGGAGGAGAGAGGGAGTGAGGGGAGGGAGGAGGAGAGAGAGGGAGTGAGGGGAGAGAGGAGAGTGAGGGAGGAGACAGAGGGAGTGAGGGAGAGCAAGAGAGAGAGGGACAGAGGGTGAGAGCGAGAGGGGAGAGCGAGATTGGGAGGGGGAGGGAGTGAGGGGGAGAGGAGAGGGAGTGAGGGGGAGGGGAAGTGAGGGGGAGGGGGAGAGAGAGAGAGAGGGAGTGGACCTGCAGATTTTGTTTAAAGCTGCCTGGAGCAAGGACTCTTGGGGAAACGCATGGAAACTAGCTAGTAGTATACTTCGCTTTCAGTAATGCATCCTTACCCTGTGGAACTCTAGGTACTGGCAAGAGTCTGTAATTTCATTTTAGTTGTGCAACAGCATTTAACCATGGTGTAGACAGAACGTGAAGGGTCTAACACAACACTAAGTATATGAAGAAAGATACAGAAGACAAAAATGAATCAGATTCCATGAAATGAAGGGCTAAAGTCGAGGTGAGCTTTTGAGAGATCCTGCAAACACACAGTTGGCTATACAGGAGTTTTTTTTACCAGCCTTGCTGGGTAAAACCAGAAAAATGTATTTCTGAAAGTCTTCCTGAAGTGCAGACAGTATTTGCAGTGCATCTTTTACCGCTTTCAAATTAAAGACGGTCATAGACAAGGCTACTGAACCATTTAAGATGCTCATGGGAGAAACCTAGTTTAGGGTGTCTAGCAAACAAGAGTGGACCGTCAGACTACTAAAAGCACCAGTGAAAATGTTGTCCTTTTCTCAGAAAATTCTACATCTAGGCTTACATTCCACTCTAGTCTGGTACGTCTTCCAAGACAAAATGAAACATTCCCTTTATAACCAAAGACTTCCACAATTTTAGCCTAGGAGGTCAGCTAAAGGCCTGAAATTAGGTTGTGGAGGAACTATTTAACTTTAGGCAATGGAATGACAGTAGCCAGCTTCAAATGTTAGATACTCCTCCTAGACAAGAACAGTGAACAATCCCACAAGAAATTGATAAATTCAAGCAGTTTTCAAAAATATCAAACGAGCACTGCACTCTAAGTGGGTGCAGAGGAGCCAACTAGCAAGACAGAAAGACAGACCTGTATTGATGAGCTTGACACCATCCTTAAATGAAAGCTAGGTAAACCAAGAAAACTGTCCAGATTTAAAGATGAGGTGTGGGAGAAAAGATGTTCATTGGCACAGCATAGTCAAAGAGGAAATGGCTGATGAGTCTAGGTCGATCAGTAAGACTGTAATGCCTTGACAGCATTCATGACGAGTGCCAAAGTGAGATAAATTTGTCAAACTGTCACTTTAATCACAGAATAAAATGCTAGGTGTACATTCAACGGTACTTCATCATAAGCTTCTACATGCTACATATGGTCTTTAGCAATTCTTTCAATGTTGTCAATAATCACAAGGCACTACAACCAATAGTGCCATCAGACCACTGCACCACTATACTCCCGCTTAAAGGTACTCCCTTCTACAATCAAAGCGCACGTCAATAAGAATGTAAACTGACAAACGGGAACAATTCCTGATGACTTACTGAAAAATGTAAAAACAAGCAAAAAGAATACAGTACACAAATTCAACTGCCGTTGTTACAAGAGCCTAAAGACTAAACTAAAAATTGAACAGAAATTTAGGCATGCTCCATGGTGAACCAAATGCTTAAGTGTGTGGAGTCAAGAGAAAAACGGAGATTACTCTGTGTTAAGAAACAAAGCATGGAGACAGAGCTGAGAAATAGGGGAGGGGATGCTAAGAGAACAGTCAAATGGGTGGAACAAGCCCAGGGTGGGGGTAACAGCAGGAGAAATTCTGGTGCATGTTGATTATGCGACTTTGCAAGGATAGGAGAAGAGGGAAATTGTATTAACTGAGGGACAACTGCAGTAAAGTGTTGGGAATTGCGTGTACTAGGGAGAGCTGGTGTAGGGTATGCAAACTGATTAAATACTTCACTCAGGTCCGACGTTTTAGGACATTTGCTAGGCACTGTTTGCATAAATACATCTGCACTCCAGATATATCAGGCAGTAAGTTTCCTGTGCAAAACGCAAACTGTTGAAATGGGTAATGGCTCTATATTTTTGTGGACTTCAAGTGGTTACAGGAATATTTTCAATTAGCATTAACAGATAATCCAAGACTGCCTAGGGGAAGAAACACTAATCTCAGGTACATATTGTATGGAAATTGCACAATATGCAAATAGGCCTTGGCATTTGCTTGCAGCAGTTTTATCAGTTGCAAAAAAAGTTAACCAGGAAATGGAAAGGCACCAAAAGTGAGGGACTGGATAGGACTGATGCAGTAGATTGCCCAGTCAGAGGACTGCCAAGAGAAAGAACTGAGAAGGAATATTAAAAAATGGATCCCATGGTTTGGATATATGGGCACTGCTGAGTGGTTAGTTGGGCTTTGTTAGTTTAACTAGTACGGCCCACGAGTTACTTGGCATTTTTTCACATATTACCCTTGGATAAGAGGTATAAATTTTAATTTGGTGGGCATTTATCATGGAGGAGTTTATCTGGACTTTACTAGGGGACAATAGTCTCATTTCCAAATTTACCCCCCCTCACCCCTTAAAGGGCCCATCTCTACACCGGAAGAATGCAAAGTTCCTGTAATCACAGCTGCACAGGAAAAACCACACTTTCCAAAGCAAAGAACACAGCATCCATGGGACCTGACAACAACCCAGGCTGCGTTTTACACAAACTACAGAACAAACTGGCACTACACCCAAGTACCACGTTCAATCATAGCCTCCTCCGGCTTTATGCCCACTGAATGGTGCACAGTGACGGTTATTCCACTCCACAAAAAGGGAGCCACCATGTTACCTGGAAACTACCGCCCCATTAGCCTGACGAGCCTGGTCTGCAAGGTTATGGAAAGTATCATGGAACTTATAAAACAATGACATTGGTAATCTCCAAACTCTGGACCCCACCCAGTTCGGGTTTGTAAAAGGCAGATCATATCTCCTAAACCTGATAAACTTCTTTGAAGCAGTCACCAAAGCCGTGGTTCACGCAGCCTATCTAGATCTTGTCAAGGTTTTAGACACCCTCCGCCACTCTGGAATTACAGGTAAACTCACTAAACTAGGTATAAATCCCTATGTCACAAGATGGATTGCCAACTAGCTCACTGACAGAACCCACACTGTGAAAGTAGCAGACTCCAAATCCGACTTCAGACCAGTGACAAGTGGAGTACCACAAGGTTCAGTCCTGGGTCTTCTGTTTGGTATCTACTTCTCTGTAGTACAGGCTAACACAGAAGGTCATTGGTTAACAAAGTTCGCAGATGCAAGCTAGGACCCATAATCGAAACTCATAACGATGTGGACATCCTACAAAAGGTCCTCACTGAGACAGATGCCTGGTGTCAAAGCCATGGCCTCAAGCTCAATGCCAAAAAGTGCATTGTCATCCCTTTTGGTAAAAACTCTGTACCCATGAAATACCACATAGGTGGTAGTCTACTTAACACCGAAAGTGTGATAAGAGACCTTAGGACACAGGTGGAGAGTAGTCTCTCCTTTGATAATCACATCGCTGAAGTAGTCAGGAAATCCTTCTACGTGGCACACCTCATCACAAAAGGTTTCTCATCCAGGATAAAAGAGGTCATTGTTCCCCTCTACTCGTCACTCAGACCCATTATAGAATACAGCGCCCCTTTTGGTATATACCTCACAAGACATCAACAACTGGAAAGGCCGCAAAAATACCTCCCAAAGAGGATTACCGGCCTCAAACAGATGCCCTATGCAGACCATCTCAAAAAACTTCAGCTTTACTCCATCGCATATCACCTACTCAGAGGCAATCTCTGCCTTACATACAAAGCTATGTCAAACCCAGGGCTGTTGGACATGCTCCACTTAAAGAAATCCCAATCCCTCCGAGCTACACGCTCTAGGGACCTAAACCTTGTCACCACAATAAACAGAACATGCTGGAGGGATAGATTCCTGTCCCACAGACTTCCCATACTCCGGAACAAACTACCTATCTATATCAAACAAAGCTCCTCATTAACACTCTTCAAGAAAAATCTTGATGTTTGGATGGGAGATAGGAAATTCACCCCGGGGATCACTTCTGTGGCTCTGCTCGACAGGAGCACAGGAAAATAATTTTCTTGGGTGGCAAAAGCCAGGGTACCTTTTTGGCTAGGCTTATATAGGCCCTAGTGTCAATAGCCTAGTACCTACCTATGAACCTATAAGGTTGTTTGAATGCTGCAGTCTGCTTAGAGTGCATTTTTATTACCAATAGAGATGATCTGGGCTACCCTGCAAAGGTTGGAACTCCTGTTAATATTGGTAGAACTAGCACAGGCTATGTATGAGGACTGAATTACAGCAGTACGAACAGTACTTGGACTCAGAGGGGATCCTAGTTGGAGTAGCAGTGCACCAGGGTTCAGCTCTGAGCCCACTACTTGCTCATGCTGGTGAAACTACATAAGCAAACTGGCTGGAAAGGGACAGATCAAAAAAGCTGGTATAAGCAGACATGACATTACAAACACAGACTCTAAACAGCAACTTCAGCAAATGATGGGAATTAAATGAAAAACTGAAGGCACACAGGATGAAATGGAGTACAGATAAGACAGCTGTCACGACAGCAGATGGGAGAATTCAGAAGAAGCTGAAAATTGAGATGAAAAAACAGTGAACAGATTAATAGCTTCAAATGTCTGGGAAGAGGAAATAATAACATCCAGCTAACATGTGAACACAGACTGCTTGAGAGTAGACCTGTGACAGTCTGACATGATTATCAAAGGAAGGATGGACACTGGGACTGAACTGAAAAAGATGGCAACAGGTTACAGGACATCCCAACCACTTGCAAAAAATGGGAGAAAAGTGGGTAGAAGATGTGGAGTCATTTGCTTGCTTTTCTGTACTTTGTGTTAAGTGTGTAAAAGGTGATGGTGTGGAAAAAGTTTTGTCAAAAAACGAATAAATAAAATCTGGACATATCAAAAATGAGTGATTTTTCTTTTATTTTTTAATTAGATAAGAGATAATGGATGCTGTATAAAAAATAGTGCAAAAAGAAAATTTCTGACCATTGGGAAAAAGGATGACTAGTATACATTCAGGTGAAACTTGGCAAGATATGATGTACTTGGGTCAATGGTGGGGTTTAAATAACTAGTGCTGAAAAAAGTGGCATACACTACGGAATGATTCCACTCATGTGTCTGTAACCCCCCCCCCCCCCCCCAAGAACTGTCCTAAGTCAGTGCGGCATACTGGTCTTACATATGTAGTACTGTTAAAACAAAGAAAAGTCAGGGGTATACAAATGTGGACAAAAATTTGTTACATGATTAGAGATGGTAATATATGGCTTACTAATGGACAGATATTAGCTTAATGAAAAATGTGACTGCAACACCACTAACACTGCATATGCAAATTACTGGAACTGTTTGCTAGCATTTTGGTATATAGGAAAGACCAAAAAAAAATAAAAACTAGGTTACTAAAATAGATACACAGCAGTTAACCAGTGAGTGCTGTGGCAGGGTCATTAGCTTACATCATGCTTTAAGAAGACCAAGTATGCTATTTTGCAAGCTGTATGCTACAAACTTGGAAGCGACACAGATGTTAAAAGTGGAACTGTAGCACTGCATCTTAAAATATCACACCCTACACCCACGCGGATCAAATGCTGAGATGAACTTCAACTTTGTCTACTTTAAGATGTTCTGCATAACCAACTGCTGAAAACTGCACCAGGTCTTTCCTTGGCTGGTGATGAACTGTTTTAATAGTTTCAGTGGTTACATTTTGCAATTAGTTGCCCCATTAACTGTGATTTGATCATATGGTGAATTAAAGATGTGCAAGTTTGTTGTCCTATAACAATGAAGGCAGGTGGTGCCAAAATATCAGGTTCACAAAGTTTTGCACAGTGATTATTGCTAGTTTCATTTTTTTCCCTTTTTATTTAAATTTATTTATTTCTCAGTCAGCTAGTTGAGTCCAAGTAAACAGCTACTGGGTACACCAAAAAAATCTCACATCAGCATGGTCACCCCATCAGATCACTCTGAGATTAAACAAATTAAAAATTACTACTGCATGAAAATCAGTACTGCAAAGAATACAGACTTTTGCTTTTACATATCTCAAAGCATTACATCATTAATGAACTATAAAAGCAGGCAGGATACAAAAGGTTTGTAACTCTTGTATATTCTTGTACTGTAAGTGATAAAGTATATAACTTTTTCTATATCCACAGTAATTGAACTAACAGCTCAGGTGCTTGCAGACAGATGTACATGCCTATCCTGAGCTGGAACACAAAGTGTTGGCCAGGGGACAGTGCCCGATTCACCAAGCCACCAAGGGCTGTAGCCTTACAAACAAGCATGCACGCAGAAAGGAATGGCAGTGTGGGCCACGTCAGTAATATGGGTTCCTCAACCCTGTGATAAAGAGGATGGGGCCAAGTTATTCGCAATACTCTGGTCAGATACAGGCAAGAGCTCAAGGCAACATCCAGGCTGCCTAAATTATGGGCCCTGTTTAACTGAGGAGAGGCTTACTTTTTTTTTAATCCTTTGTTGACTGGGTTAGTCCCATGAGCCTCATTTCATGAAGCCTTGAGGTTATATTTATACTACTACAGGAAATTTGATCAGGGCATCAAAGAACTTGGAATATTTTCAATATGTGCAGTGGCATCTTTTACAGCCACCTCAGCCATTATCCACTAAGGCAAATGGGGCTTTGGTTTAACATCTCATCTGAAGGATGACACAAAGGAGTGCAACACCCTCCCCTTAGGGTGTACTACACTGTCAGCAATCTATCTGGTGTGGGATAGAACCTGAAGCAAAGGCATGTGTGCTACGGGTTACGTCATTGAAACTGCTTGTGCCTGCAACCTGTAGGTTTGATGGTCAGAAATCATTGGGAAAAATAATTCAAAAAAATTACATTTTAAGTGGTCTTTACAGCTTTCTTAAATTGCTTTAGTGCCTGACATTTACAAGTTTCAAAAGTTACATTCCAAAAACATGCATCTGGAGCATTTCTCCCAGGGCCTCCGCTGAAAACAGGCTCTGTGGAACCTAGTCGGACATTCCCGGTCAACAAATGTAAAATAAAATAAATAAATACTTCTCCAAAGCTGGCCTAGAAGGCATTTCCAAGGCAATAATGTACATGAGTTCTTTCAAATTTCTCATTACCTCTCCAACGTTGTAACAGAAGCTTAATTTTAAAGCATCTCTAGCTTATTTTCCTACATATTAAAGTGTATACATAAGTACCATTTTTCAATGAAGAATATTTTACTGCCTCATACAATACTAACATTATACCAGACAACTCTGAACTTCCATCATAAGGCTGTCTTTTAGTAGGTTTAATAAGAAAGCCCAATTTACATAGGGGTGTTTTATGGGCTCAGCCTTATCTGCTTCATAAAAAGGCAAGTGAAGCATTGTACCAATGTATAAAAAAAAAAAAAAAAAAAAAAAAAAAAAAAATGGGTACACCACAAAGACAAGAAACATGAAAGCTAGCAAGTGTGAATTTATGTTGCACAAAGTTTCACATTCTTAAATGGAATGGATGTCTTCCAGAAAGACGCATGAAACTTTATAACCAACACACACGATTATGCCTGCTTCACGTCCAAGTCCATCAACAAAAAGGGCACTACAAAACTATAAAACTGGGATCATATGGTAGACAAATTAACAAAACTGATGAATCCCATGGCAAATCAGCAGAACTCAAACAACGGAGAATAATTTACATGCGTCAAAAATTATCCCGACTCATAACTCTCAGTAATCAAAGTGATTTGCCAATGAGGAAAAACTTACCTGTGGATTATGGCATGCAGTGCAGACTGCCATACGTTTCTTCCAATTAGCAAACATTTTTGTCTTTTAGTAGTTAAAAAAAAAAAAAAAAAAAAAAAAAAAAGAAAACTTAAAACTTTCCCTATGCTGATGCCACAGAGTGGCATTAGTGTAAGAAAATATGATATATGACTTTTTAATTGAAGTAGCATTGCATGTGCAAGATGAGATATGGGTGCACCACTCACTACCTGAAAGGTGAAGTCATTGAGGGACAGACAATTTATTTGGGACATAGTTTTAATAAAAAGTTTTATGGACCAAAAATATAAATGGTAACAAGGAAACAACTGAAGCACCTGACACACTAGATGCCATGAAATAGGTATGAACTTAGCACATCACTTAGAAATTAAATTATAAATTCTGGTAAACAACTAATCTGAATTAAATGTCCACTCCATGACATCGAAGGATAGAGCCCTAACTTCACCTCAGATGTCCATGGATTGATTAGTGGTCCTAGTGCTGGGGGGTGCTGACTGGATGAGAGTAGACTAGAGGAGTGGAGCTTACTTCTACAAGGATAGGAAGCTCTCCACCTGAGCTCCTCCATGGACACAGAAAAAAACCCATGGTGACATTTGTTTTTTGAGAGGATGGGGGTGGTGGACAAGGCATCTGAGATGGTGCATCACGTGCAGAAGTGGTAGTCCACCCAATACACACTGCAACCCCAACCCCAGAGATGTTACTACACATAGTAGAGGTTCACCGATGACTACTAACCAAGCAGTCCAGAAGACTATTTAAGAAGTCTATCCCAAATTCCCAACTGCCTCAAAGCACTATCTGGTTAAGTGGCTCGCTCATGGTCACACAGCAGGCAAATAAAGGTGGAAAGTTTTAAACCCTGTAACATTGGCACAGGACGCAGCTCATTAACAAGAGCAAGCTTTAGTTCTACACTAATTGCCAGATATGCAATGGACAACATCATACTGGAGAAGCAGAACATTAGGGAACAAAAAAAAATACTGACCATCAGAAAAACAGACCAGACAGCTACTAAACTCTTGCCAGCCAGTACTGGATGGGTAACACAGCCTCCATGAGGTGAACAGTGCAAGACTAGTGGAAACAATGAGCAACAAATAGTGTAGCTTAACCAGCAGAGCTCCCCAGAACAAAAAGAAAAAAAAAACATGGAGAACTGAAATTTCTGACGAAGACAATAACTCAGGAAAATCTGCATCATACAGAGCTAGCTGGCCATGACTCAAGTCTGCTCTGAACAGGTATATGGCATGTAACTTGAAGACCGCAGACATATCTGCACTGTGATAAACAGCTCTCACTGAAGTCCTAATTTTAAGAGAAAAGGCATATTGGGACAACACCAACTGTGATGTAAACAGATGTCAACCAGGGTGAAATAGTTTAGTCTATGCCATTCTCATTCACAGTACAGATGGCCTGGGAGGAATTTTGTAGTCACTGAATTTTGTCAACACTAGTTCTACACTGAAAATAAGTACAAACATATGAAGATTAATATACCTAGAATGAAAAAAACTGCGTCAAATGGGAAGGAAGGCTAGAGATAAATGCAGCTGAAATGTCCTGCATACTCTAAACCAAACAGCTGTAAGAAAAATCTCCACTATTTTCCAGATCATGAAAATAATGAGTATGGAATCAGACATTTTATACCAAGAAATGTGCCAAAAGCCCCAATTTATAGAAACTTAACTTGTTTAATTCTTGGTCAGGGTACCTTTGGTGCGGCATTCTCCATGACCACCTTTGTACTTGTGTGGATTTTTTTCTGCATACTCTGATTTCCTCCTACATTCCAAAGAAATACATTTAGAAGACTGCCGACTATCTGTAGGTGTGTGTGGTGTTGTGTGGCATGCCAAAAAGACCTGGCAATCTACTTCAATTCTCTATTTGCCTAGTAAAGTCTGTGGATGGTAGTTGCTGTTCGTTGGGTCAAAATAGGAGTCAATGCAATCCAACAGAATTAGATGGATAGGACTGTTGTAGTGCTCTAATTACTACAATTAGTTACTGTCAAACAACTAGGAGCAAAGGTTGTTAATAAAGGGTGGTTCAAACTATCCGGAATATGTAAACAATGGGCCTTAAAGAAAGCGCTGGGTTATAGAGTCCCATATTTTCACTGTTCCACTGCAAAATGGACATGGTAGAAAAGACCCTCACTCCTTATGAAATGAACAGAGAAGGTACAGAAACAATCAACTCACAAAGTATTACACAGAGACAGACCTACTTTCTACAGAAATTCCTCCAGTAGATGTCTAGGCTGGAAACATAAATGGTTAGTGGGAAGGAGTGTTTACTATACAAATCAAAGACAAAGAAATTCTCTCTAAATTCAAGTCCAACATCCATCTAGCTCATGCAACCATCCTCATCACCTCAAGAGTATAAATATAACTTGCATCTTGGATTACATCAAGATCACTACAAAACACAAGTCCGAAGCAGAATCTGTGCTGACAAGCAGCTCCCGACTCTGAATGAAGAAAACATGCAGTTTAAGATCAGTAAGACAGAACTGAGAACTGCACACCAAGACCAGTTTCTATCTCTGAAGCACAACTGTTACGAGGCCTAAAGATATGACAACATACCCAATGGCAAACACCAATTTTTTTATTAAAACAGTTTTCCTGGAGCTGAAAATACTTGCAGTTATTCAATTCAGCCAGATAGCTATTAACTGTAAAACAGAGACATGACAGAGGCAGCTCAATAAAAGGCAGCCAATGTGATGCACAGACTGCATCAAAAGCCATACAGTGAGACAGATTTAAACAGCTTAAAGTACAGTGCAAGAAAAGAAGCATGAGGCATGACAAACTTTATACTACAAAGTCCAAGGGGGTAAAAAGGCCAAAAAAGGAGAGATGTCAGTAACTAAGAATACATGACTAAAGGAAGGTCAAGGGAGATCACAAGGAAACATTTTAAAGAAAAGCTCTTGGATACTTGGAATAGGCTTCCTGAACAGGTGGTAAGCTTACGCATGGGGACATCACAAATGCATAATGTAAGCATACCGTTACCTGATGAATATGAGGTATGTAGCTGGAAAAGCAACAACTGCAACTTCTGCAGTAATTAAATTTCAGAGGAGTAGTAGTCCACATGGTACAGTCAAAAAATCTATGGGTCTATGTTAAAAGTTTGTATGGCACGTGTTACGGAAATGCAGTACAGAATGGCATATGTAATTCATATATGATATGGCAGGAGGTGGTTGGTTAACTGTGTGCAGTCCCACCTTGGGTAAAATATAAATTACTCCATGCCCGCCATGGAGCAGCTCTATTTTACTTTTAATTTTTCTGCATTCTTCAGTGTTTTACTGAAAAAAATCAAAACGTGATCCTCGACACAAATAATCCCAGTCTAAATTTCAGCAGTATAAACTATAACTGTGCTTAAAGCTGATTAGGATAATGGCAGTGTGTTTCTTAAAAGTTACTTAGATGTAAATGATGCATATACTTGGTCTTTTACTGTACTTTTATGTAAAAGAACATTCTCTGGCAGGCAGAGGGTAGGTATGTTTATCCGAGTGCATCTATTTTCTTTTGTTTGTGATACTCCACATTTGCTTATGTTATACATTCAAAACTTACAATATCAAGCTTAAAACCTACTATTCAAGTAACTTGACTGCCATGACCTATGAATTTTTCTACGGTCCATAAACTTGGCACTCTGACATACTTTGCCTATGGTTCCATAGGTTCTTATTAGGCAGCTAGTACAGGCAACCATACAGAGCCTACCTATGCAACACAGAGTTTAGTGAATGATTTGCCACTCAGTTCAATGGAGGGCCATACTGCTTAACCTAGAAGTCAGTCTGTGGGTAACCATCCAATTGTCATGGCAGAGCCTGAAGGAAGCCATATATGCTACAATTTCCCCTTTACAATTATTGCCCTGATGTCTGTTGGCCATCAAGCCTCCCATTACAAGAATAAGCCCACCATTCTCTGTATTAAGGATGTATGCCATACAGTATGGGACAAGCCATCCACAGGAGCCCATCACTCAAGCAGCCAAGAGGGTTGCTTGTATCCCTTGCTTAAAATCCAGTAGAATGCAAACAAAGGAAATTATTTTGTTTTAAGCATTAACTGCACCACTGATGACGACATGAGCACCTGTGCTCCTTTGCATACAGAGACAAGCTGCAATTCATGTCCCTCCTGATACTAGCTTCTGCTTTCTGTGGTCTTGTATGTCTATCTTGCCCCCCCCCCCCCCAGAATGAGCTAGGCATAGCTACTCATTTTCCATATTCACCACCCCAACTCTTTCCAGTAACAAAGGTAAATGTTACATTCTTTAGCATGCAAAGAAAACTTAACCCTTAGATAGGTTCAACACCCATATTTCCAGTATTTTTTTATGTTGTGATGAAAGTTTACATTTTTGGAGCAACTGTTTTTAGTACTACCAGTCCATTTGAGGTGAAAAGCTAGTAAGGCATGATTTTTATTGCCTAGAAAGAGAGACAAACATCATCATTAAGAGCTGAAACAAAAAAGAGAGGGTTTGGTTTTAGTCTACTTAACAGAACTTGGTCCTTTGACTTTAGTTAGGAAAACAGTGCAGTCTTTCTAGTTGTACACTGTGACTGGAAAAGTACATTCTAAATGTTACACTGTATTCTACAACACGTTTAATCAAAGAACACAGCGAGATTATGACATCTTAGAACCTGATGAAGATACCTTTAGTAATTAATTGAGCAAGGTACAAGGATTTCTAAAAGACAGCTTATACAGGATCAAAGGACAGTTCATGATCACTGAAGGTACCTAGATATCTAGTAACTGTTGGGCATAATACAGGTTCCATTTGTGTGGGAATCAGTAAGACATGCTAGTTTCCCAAAGGCAAGTACACTACATTTATATGGCATTAAGCTCAAGGCCATGGCTGGTACAAGTACTGGTTCTACACAAAAAGGTGGTGCAATAGTGCTCAAACACGAACAGATAAACCAAAAAAAGAGCACTAGCGTTGTGAGTCCTCAGAAGTTCGCTTATTATAGATAAATATTAAGCGCGTTCGTCAATGCCAGTTGACTTCATCCTAGAGGTTACAAGTATCCATGGTGTGTCGATAACAAAAAGTTGTCAAACATACTTAGTCAGTGACCTGTATCATCTGTTTTCACATCACAGAAGTAAATGCCAAAGAGGAAAGAACACAGAACAGAGCCCTGCGGGACAGTACTACTGATGTGCTGTGCCTATTAAATGAGAATGTAATCCCAACTCTGTGTATGTTCAACTAGAGAGCTAATTTGCAGCACGAAAGGTGGCAGTTATACTTAGACCACTGTTGGATGACAAAGTTAGCATGAGAACTACATTGAAAGACTTAGCAAGGTCCAGACAGGCAAGTATGGATAGAATGGTCTGTTAATGGCATCAGTTACATCTTCAAAGAAATCAACTAGATTAGGGAGACATTATCTACCTTTCACAAAGCCAAACTGACCAATTAGGATCAAAGTTTTTCAGGTCACCAGTTTCATCTGAGATTGCTCAAAATGTCTTCCATTACTTCAGATGATACTGGCAAAGGTAACAGAACAGTGCTTGACAGGGTGAGTGATGGGGCACACAGATAGATGTTCAAGAGATCACGTGCACATCCTGTGGTGAGACTAAGTTCTGAAAATGTTTAAGGGGTGGTGGGAAGGAAGGTCAACAATGTTGCATTTTATACAAACCAGCTGACAGACTGTTATATATAGTGAATCCATGGAACTAAATTTTTTGGCTTCTGATACAGCATCTAGAATCTGTTCCACAGTGGGTTTTTTTTTTTGGGGGGGGGGGGCTAATGATTCAATGGAGGAAATGAGGCAGAGTGGGAGGGGTGAAAATGAAGCTGATTTTATCAGCTAGAACTCTGGCTACTGCTCTGGGATTGCATCACATCAGGCAGTGCTGTTATACTGGAGCTTGGTGCAGTATCTGGTGTTATTTCTAATATTTCTATTAGACCTTTTGATTATCCTTCGAGTACATGTAGCTAAATTTTGTTCATATCCTCACTTAATCTTCCTACAGGCATAGTCCAAAAGTACTTAGTGAAAAGACAAAGATTAAAAGTAATAGTTCCAAAGACCAACTTCATTGAACAACCTCGTGCTAAGAGTTTTCATCCTGTTGGGAAGACCGAAAGTCCCTTGAAAAAGAGGATTTACAAACATTTGTATGACAGGATTAAATGCAGTTCTAAGAACGCATTGTAAATACATACTCTTGTTTGCAGAACAGAAAAGGGGATAACATTTAAATTCAGGGTAGCCGACAGAGTTTTGAAGGACCAAGAGGTGGAAGATCAGAAAGCCTTTTGGAATATAGGAAGCAAGTATGGCAGTGAGGCTAAACGAAACAGTACATTCAGGGTTGAATGACAGCAAATCAATTACCGTAATTTTAAAGTTTAGACCTGCCAAGTTATTATGTTTCAGGAGTTTATTATAAATTTATTTACAAAACTTCATAAAAATTAATTTTGCTCAAATATGTTTCTAGATATTTAATACATTTTGATAATACGTTTAAATACACACATAATATGAATATCTGTATTGTGATTTTTATTTAAAAAGCTCACCATAAAAGTTCCATCTGTGTTGTCCATTTTCATTCTTCAACTGATGGGCTCGGATCTGAAACTTGGATCCGACTCTGCCTCTTACCAGATTATCGGATCCTAGAAACTCTCGAGCGCTTCTCTTTACCCATAATGCCCTACCAACCAGATGTACCTCAGAAAGAGTTTGCTGCACCTAGATATGAAAAGACAACCTATTACAGAAATTATCAAAGGTAGAAATGAAAAGGGAAGTTGGAGCTCAAAGAACAGAGGTTCCAGTACAACATTTAGATCTCTCCAGAAGCAAAGGGAAGAGGGGTAGCTGGCCAGGAAGTTGAGGAAGAATGAAAATGGACAACACAGATGGAACATTATGGTGGGTACATAACTTCATCTGATGTTGTCATTTTCATTAATTCCTTAACTGATGGGACAGAGTCGCTAGCTACTGCAACCTTCGGAGGCCCTTATGGAATGATATTTCAGAGCACTGCTGAGCCAAAAGCCACTCAGTTCCTGGAAAATAAATCCAACTTGTAATGAGCAATGAAAGTGTGGGATTAGCCCAAGTTGCAGTTGCACAAATATCTAAAGAGGCTCTGGACCAAAAAGCTGAAGAAACCACCAGAAACCTCATGGAATGGGCTCTAGGAGGTTTTGGTAAAGATCATCCTGATTTACCCTAGACAAAGGTTATACAAATCAGTCAACCACTTTGCCAAATACTTGTTTGCCTAATTTGATAGGAGAAAAGGAAACAAATAACTAGTCAAATTTCCTAAAGTAATTCGTTCTACAAAGCTAAAAATTAAGTTGTCCATGTGCATCCAAAAAGTGTGACATATACTCCCCACTTTGTTTGAAAAATTGGGAAAGAAAACTGGAAGGTTAATGAAATTTGTTTATATTTGACTCAGAAGCTACCTTAGGTAAAAAGGATGGGTTTGTTCGCAATGACACCCTGTCTTTGTGAAAAATCAGGTAAGGAGATTTTGAGGATAGAGCCTGGAGTTCAGATACTCTTCTAGCTGATGTAATGGCAACTAGAATAATGGTTATCCAAGATTAAAAAGTTAAGGTCTTGTTTGGCTGAAGTCTGAAAGGGAGATTGAGAGTTAAGGCCTGAAGCATTATATTTGAATCCCAAGGAGGAATAGGATCTTTAAACAGAGGTCTAAGCAAAAAAGGCTCCCTTGAGAAAGGCCATGCATAAATTAAAAGAAGCTAAGGTAGAGTTATTCCCCCCAAGTGGAAATTAGAAATGGCTGCCAACTGAACTTTAACAGTTGAGAAACTGACTCATTCATTGAGGACTGAAGCTAAGAATACAAGGATCACCAGCACATGTGCTGAAAAAGTGTCCAGATCTTTGATAAGGGCCCAAAAGACAAACCTCTTCCACTTACTCTTAAGTCTTTCTAGTATAAGCCTTATGGGAAACTCAACAAAATGTGACAAACTGGTGAGGACAGCCTGGGCTGTCTAGCAATCAGTGGAACTGAAGAAATCATGCGACGTCCAGATGAGTCATATCTATTGGGTGAGAAAGGAGGCCTGGAGTTGAAGCCAGGGTGGATACAGAGAATGAGACCAGAGTAATGGGAACCAAATCTGACAAGGCCAAAAAGGTGCAATGAGGATAACTGTGCTTTTCAAATGAACTGCTTTCTGTAGAAACTTGAGAATTAGTGGTAAGGGTGGAAACACAAATGAAACCGGAGGGGCTATCATGAACTAGAGCATCTCTCGGTGACTCCCCTGATAGACGGATCAGAGCAAAAAATCTGCTGCACTTATTGCTGAGTGGAAAGTCAGACAGACTGCAGTATGGGTGGCCCCACTGATGAAAAATTCTCTCTGCCACATTGTCGTTGAGGCATCACTTGTGAAGTATCAGAATGGACCTGCTTAGTTTGTATACAATCATGCTGGATCTCCCTGGAATGTGCGCAGCTATTAGAAAGCAATTGGAAGAGATCACCCATTGTCATACTCTCATAGCTTGCTGGCAAAGAGGGTAAGATCTGGTTCCCCCTTTGTCTGCTGATGTACCAGACTAGACACATTTGTCCATCTGTATTGCAATTGTCCCGGATGAAAGAATGTCTTGAAAGACCTGCAACACTAGGACAGCTCTCATCTTCAAGACATTGATATGCATTTTGGCCTCTTCAGGTGACCACGTACCTTGAACTGTCCTTCCCAATTAGTGCCTCCTCCAAAAGAGCTGGGAGGTATCCGTGGTCACCATGACCTTGGGTAGGAGCAGAATAAGGGTTGGCCTTCATGTAACTTTTTCAAATGAACCCCCCCCCCACAGATGATGTCTTTTGCATGCTTGAGTGGTCTTGACTGGCATGGCTAATGGATGTTGGGAGAAAGGACCACAGAGTCCATTGAAGAATTCTCATATGGCCAATGGAACAAGGGTAACAGCTGCTGCCATGTAACCCAAAGCCTGCAGTATTGGTTGGGCTGGAAGAGATGAATTCTGGATCACTTTCTTGACTTGGAATTGTAGTGTGTTTATTCGAGAGGCAGGAAGAAAAGCTATCTGACTGTGTGTAAACGAGCGCCTATAAACTCAAGACTGTGTTGGGGTAAGCTGAGACTTGTAATGGAGTGTTACCCCTAGAGGAGACAATTAAAGCTATTCGCCCATGCCTGGTTATGGCAGTAAGGAGCCAGTCATCATAACGGAAACACCCAGAATCCCAGCAGTCTCAAGTGAGCTGCTACCACTGCAATGCATTTGGTGAACACCCTAGGGGCTGTGGTGAGACCAAAGGACAGTGCTCTGAAATGTTAATGACTGCACCCAGCCAAAAGCATAGGTATATCTCCTGGAGCGCCTGTTCATTTTGATATAAGATTTTCAGGATGCGTTCTATCAAGCACATCCAATCATCTTTTTGAAGCAGAGGCAAAATGGACTGAACCGTGAACTTCCGAAACTTGATATACTGAACAAGCCAGTTTAACTTGCTGAGATCCAGAATTGGTCTTTTCTGGCACCAAGAACCACCTTGGATACTGATTCTTCCAACAGAACAAGGCAGACTATGATTACCCAAGTAGAAGGGGTATTTTAGAGCAACACAGTTAAGGCTCTTACACATAGCACAAGCAAAAAAAACTATAATTCAAAGTGGAAAGGAATGATGCCGATACAGGGAGGAAGCTCAAGAAATAAGGAGATTGGGATTTTGGATGCAGACTCTTAAGGAGAACAACAAAAATCATATAGAGTATTATATTCATAAAATGGCAGGGAGTATTCTAAGAACCAAACCAGCAAGAGAATGGAGAAAAGAGATTTGTCCACTAGAAATGACTGTGGCCAGGGATACAGATAGCAGGCAAAAGGCGGCCAGAACTTATTGGAGAAAACTGGCAAAGGAACCAAGGTTTGGGGAGCAAATAACTAGAAAGGGAAAGGTAATAGAATGTGAAGATGCCAAAAATGTATTTGGACTGCAGGTTAGAGACTGCTGCCTTCCCTATGAAGGACTGATAGGAGTATAGGAAAAGAGAAAGAAATAGGGGGGCTCCTGAATGAAAGATCAACACTGGTAGAGTTTTTAACTAAAGCTGCCATTAAAAAAGGAATTAGTAAAGCATATAAAATGTTGCATGATAATTATAAGAATCAATCAGAGTGCTTAGAAAGGATTGAGAAGAGACTGTGTAAGCAATTCAAGACAATGGGTGGATATATGTACATCTCTCACATACGCAACAAAGTTTAGAAGATTTAGGATCTTTACCTGGAAGTGTTTACATAGGTATTTTTATACCCAAAGTAGACAAAAATTTTTCCTCAGGTGGATAAGCAAATGTTGACATGTGACGGGCAAGAAAGAGGTGGCTGGGAACATATTTTCTGGGAGTGTAATGAGCTGGCAGACTTTACGGATTACTTGCACACTGCTCTGTCGGAGATGCTGAGTGAGTGGATTGGACTAACTGGGGAGACTTTTTTTTTTTTTTTTTTTTGTTATGATACAGAATCTGAATTGCCTAAACATAGTAAAGCCTTGCGGAATCTAATTATGGTGGCTGCCAAAAAAGCAATTACTAGAAAATGGAAATCAACGTTCTAGACCAACTTTACTAGAAATAGTGAACATAGTAACAGAGATAAAACAATTGGAACTGGGATCTTTAGAAAAGGGAAGGAGCAAACTACATAGGAAAAAATGGGAATTGTGTGAACAATATAAGCAGAGCAGGAACAAGGTTTAAGAAGCAGGATTTAAATGACCCACATAATGCTTAACTGACAGTGACTGGATGGATAAGTGATGTACAATGTTTGCAACTACAGTTTCAATGGTGTCTGTGAGGTATACTGTTTGCAACTAAGGTGGTGTCATTTTGTTTGCATTTCATTTATACAAATGCAAGACTGCCTATGCCATACGTGAACACTTTGAACCCTGGATAAGTTCCAGACCATCTGTGGTCTGGGGACCTCTTGGATGACTTTTTCCTAGCAGTTTTTTTTTTTTAATTTGTATTTCTAGAGATGCTGCTTCCCTCTGACTGGCTGGGACATTGGAGACTTTCTTCACAACTGTGGGAGGAGCCAAGTCAAACAGTATGGCATAACCTTTGGATATGATCCTCTGCACCCACAAATCTTTTGTGACAGCTAGCCAGGCTCTCTGGTGCAGGGATAAACAGCCCCCGAGTGCCTTCCAAATGGGACAGTCAGGCCCTCCCCTCTTCAGAGCACTGATAGGGCTCATCTGAAAATATCTCTAAAGCCCTGGTTTGTGTACCAGCTCTGCCACAAGGATGGCGTCTTCCACTTGAGTTCCCTCCTTTGCCCCTGGGGGATCTCTCTCTGCATGAATCCAGGAAAGGACTCTGGGATTTCTTAAACCCCATCTTTCTACCATCCTTGCTGGTTCCTACAGAGTGGCCTTTGAGGAGTAGAAAAGTGTACACCCACAACAGAGAGGGTCTTTCTGTCACCTCTTGTTCGCACCTGGAGAGTGTCTCCTTAACCTTGGGGTCAAACAGAGATGACCTGTCAAAGGGTGCACTGATGAATGAAGCCTTAAATGGTCCTGCAAAATTACATAAAAGCATACACGCATGTCTTCTGATGGCTATGCCTAAACCCACTGCCTGTGAGGTACCTTCTGCAGCATGGAAGTTCAACCTCATGGGCGCATTTGAGATAGAATCGCCTCACAACTGGCCACCCTTCAATCTGTTTCCATCCTCAGAGGACATGGACCCAGAAAGTGATTTGGTAAGCTTCTCCATCAAATATCTTTGTAGTCTCATAAAATGTGCCAAGTAATTCATTGACCCAAAGGCAAAGACAGCTGAAGCATAAACATAGTTTCCAAATATGTCCAACACCCTAGACACTATTAGGAGCTGGACAGAAGAACTCTGTTCTGCTAGTTTTGTAGATGCAGCCACAACCATGGCATCAACAGGGATTCACTTGCTCCAGTGTGTACAGTCTTTAGGCGGTGCTAGAATTTTATATGGTCTTTTTGGGATATGCTCAGTGTCCGGCTGCTACCATGCATGCCGAGAGACTAGGTCAATGAGCTCATCTGCTGGGGGGGGTGTCACCCAAGACATAGAGGGGCAAGACCCGAAAGCCTCTAGGAACACTGATTCCCCCTTGGTAAGAGTAACAGAAGACCACCCCACCTTTTTGTCTCAGGAGCTCTTGGATGTCTAAAAAAGAAAATTTAATCAGGTGGTGATCTGGGGGACCCCCCCTCATCAAAATGAACCATGTCATCTGAGAGAGATTCTTGGAAGGAATCCAAGTGCCTCTTCATACACGTCCTCTTTAGAGGGACTTCTTCAATGGGGTGTTTTGGGGAAGTGTCGTTGGAGAATGTCCTGATGGACCGGCTGGAGGCCCTTTTGGGTTGACTGTCCCACTGGAAGAGATGGTTGAGGGTCAAAGCAAAGAGCAGCATAAGGCATGATAGTCTGATCTCAGGGTGGCAGGGAAATCTTCTCTAGCCAAGGAGAAAACCCTCTGCACCACCTCAAAGGAGGAACGCCTAGGGGAAACCAAAGTCAATGGGTATGAAGTTAAAACCTCTCAAATCATTGACTCCTGCAACCCAACTGGTACTCCAACCCAAGGAGGGGGTCAGATCCAAGCTATCCAGTGCCAAGGCTTTGTGGGGGAAGATGGCTCCAAAAGTAAACTCCAAATCCCCAGATCCAGCACAGATGCTTCAGCTCCAAAATACTCAGTGCTATTCTGATCAGGGGAACCATCAGAGTTGAAGAGCAAGTGTTTGAATGAGAGGTAGACACCCTGAGGGATCTCAGATCCAATGGTTCTGAAACAGAAGGTCAGATCAGAGGAGTTACCAAGAGGGGAAGTGGACAGATGACTGCTCATAGGAGTGGTAGAGGTCAGAGCCAGGAGAACCCCCATCTTTATCTGTGCTCTGAGGAACTTCCTCATCGTCCTATCCATGTTTGCTTATGAAAGACTTCTGGAGAATCAGAGAGGATGCAGTGGAAGGAGGCCTAAAGTACCTATGAAGTGAATCCTCAAGGAAAGAAGGTAGCCTGGATAGAATTGGATCCAAAAGAAACAGTGGAGTATAGATCCAGGGAGACCCAGGTTTTTGAACTGTCAGACCAGCGACCGACTGAGCCAACATTTTACGAATCTTAGTATGAAGCTCTACTGAATGAGCCGAAACAGACAGAGATGATAAATTTGGAGACCTTTTACAGAACTCCTTTTCCTTAGTCAAAGTATAATTTTTCTTTTATCTGATTTTGAGGGGGTTTGTGCCCCAGTCACTAAAGATGCAGAAGGCAGGAGACCTTGCAGCAGTAACTTATTCCTGCAATCTGTTAAGGCCCTTGATAGAATTACATAAGCATAACACTTGTTTTCCTCGTAGCAATAACATGTACTTGATAGAAAACATATATATAACTTTTTTTCACAGTAACAGAGATTTGGTAATCATAACAGTGTGCTATTTTTAGAAATAGCATGTGAATGTGCTTGTGCAGTACAAAAGCATATAAATAGCATCCTATGGAATGGAAAGAACCTTATGTAGGGCATGTAATACCATCAATGAGATAAACTAAAGAATTACCTGAAGGTAAAATACGAAATGTCAGGAAAAAGAGAATTAGAAAACAGTATTGGTACATTACATCAATCACAGATCTGTAGTCATGACATAAACGGTACTTACACTCTAGACAAGACTGAATCCATAAAGCAACATATAAATAAAATGCAACTAGTATCTGAAAAGACCAGAAAGACACGGAACAGTGACAGGAGTGAATGGTTAAAATGGGTTATTTTCAGAATGGTGGAAAACCATTACTACAGTTTTCATTTCTATAGTAGCCATTATTTTGCTGATCATAATAATGTGCATGTATGTTAAACTTTGTATTAAAAAGACAGTCAATTATCTACTGTAACTAATGTAGGTGGTAAAGAAAGTAATCAATGGAGACATGATTTTTCTGTAAGATTTAGTTTGATTTTTTTGAAAATTGCTTTGGTTTTCAAAATAAAAATGGGGAATTTATAGAATTATAGAAACACCATACTTGTTTCCCTCATAGCAATAATATGATAGAAAATCTATATATAACCGTTCTTCCTTCACAGTAACAGAGGTCTGGGTAAGCATAACAGTGTGACATTTTTAGAAATAGCATGTGAATGTGCTTGTGTGGAACAAAAAGTATTACACTTCTGAATGTTTTTGTAACAAATGGCATTGACAATGCCGGCTTGTTGAAATATCCTAAACAGCTGCATGTACAAAAATATTCATGCTAAAGGGAAATGGCTAACACAGCAAATAAAGTTACAAACTATCCTATCAATAAAACATTTTGGCATGCTGGTTTTCTCTGGATAAGCATGGCTAACAGCAGGAAAGGTTACAGACTATCCTCTCAATGAAAGAACATTTCAACCTGCTGAGAAAGTACAGTTGTGTACCTACCATAAATGTAGATGTTCGAGTGTATTCACTGTTGCAGTCATTACTCTTGGGTTATCCAGCTGGCAGGACACCCTCAGTCGGCCTGAATTCCAAAGTCCTGGTCCGGCATCGGTTGCTGTCGCCTCTTCCCTGATGTCAGTGTGCCAGGGGTATACAAGATGCAGCAGACGCCATTTTCTTCAGTTTTTCTTGCCCCAAATGTCAGGTGCCCCCAAAAGGGTAGGCTAAAAACACTGCTTATAAAAAGCATGCACTAAAATAAACAATACCTTCATCTACAAGCAAATATACCACATAGGTTGTATAGAATAGAGAAGTACAGATAAGTCCCAGCAAAGAAAGGGGGATGGTGGGTGGGTAACCTGGACTGCAACAGTGAATACACTCGAACATCTACATTTATGGTAGGTACACAACTGTACTATGTTCATCGTGTTTCACTGTTGCAGTCATTACACTTGGGTTGAATACCAAAGTTGAGGTTGGGCGGCTGGGTCTAAATAGAATTAGGAGTGGGTGAGGCCCTGCAGAACTGCAGTGGCAAAGCCTGCAATGGATTTAGAGTAAAGAGGTAAGTGGTAGTGCTTGGTAAAAGTGCGTACTGAACTCCAAGTTGCAGCCTCCAAAATTTCCTTGGTTGGTACTCCTCTGAGAAAGGCTGCTGAGGTGGCTGCTGCCCTGGTCGAATGTGGCCTAATGCCCATAGGCACTGATTTGCCATGCTGTGCATAGCAGAAACAAATGCAATGTCTTATCCATTTTGAAATAGTCTGCTTTGAGATAGCCTTTCCTTGTGATCCTGCAGCATATGCCACTAAATGTTGCTCAGTCTTTCTGAAAGCTTTAGTTTTGTCCAAGTAGAAGCGTAGCTGCCTATGTATGTCCAAAGAATGCAGGAAGTCTCTCCCCTTTATTCTGGGGATTTGGATAAAAAGTAGGCAAATGAATGGTTTGATTAATAGCCACACTGGATACTACCTTTGGCATAAATGTTGGGTTTGTCCTTAGAGTAACCCTGTCCAGATGGAAAATGATAAAAGGTTCCACTGCCATTAATGCCTGTAACTCAGACTCTTCTTGCTGAAGTTATTGCTTGGAGCAGAGCTGTTTTCCATAAGAATTTTATCTCAGCTGTACTGGCTGGCTCAAAAGGAGGCAGTGTGAGCTTTTCCAAGACAAAATTGAGGTCCCATGTAGGTATCGGTGCTCTCCTTGGGGGGCTTATGTTTTTGGCCCCTCTGAGGTACTGCCTTAGCAGTGGATGTGAAAAAATAGGTGGTTCCGTATTGTAATGGGCTAAAATGGCAGAGGCATGGATTTTAATTGATGAGAAGGATAGGCCTTTGTCCAGCATCTCAGTTAGGTATTGTAAAATCTGAGGAATATCTGGAACAAGCCGGTCAATTCCTTGTGCCCGATTCCAAGAACAGAATCTCTTCCATTTTTCTGTATAAGATTTTCTGGTGCTGGGCCTCATGGCTTCCAAAATGACATCCATAACTGCTTTAGAGAGAGGTGTGCTCGGAGTGGTTATATTATTCACCATGCAGCCAGATTTAAGGTTCTGAGTTGGCTGTGCAGGATCTGACTGCTTTGTTGGGTCAGAAGATGAAGAATTTGAGGTAAAGTCCAGGCTGGACCTTGAGACAAGCTCTTTAGGATTGGGTACCAGTACTGGCGTGGCCAGTCTGGGGCAATCAGAATAATTTTTGGCTTCTCTTGTCTGACCTTTAGGAGTACCTTGGGGAGAGAGGCAGTGGAGGAAAGGCATAAACTGTCATGGTTTTCCAGCTGAATGACAGAGCATCCACTTTCCACGCTTGTGTGTGATAAGTCCTTGTGCAGAATCTCTGTAGTTGGCAGTTGTGAGGGGAGGCAAATAGATCTATGTCTGGGCATCCCCATTTCCTTGTTATGCTGAAGACTTGTGGATCTAGTTTCCACTCGTGAGGGTCCATGAGGTTTCTGCTTAGTTCGTCTGCCAGAGTATTTGTCTTTCCTGGCAGGAATTGTGCTTGCAGATGTACCTGATAGGTCAATGCTGTGTTCCACAAAGTCATGGCTTGCCCACAGAGGGGGTAGGAATGTGTGCCCCCTTGCTTATGTACCACATGACTGTAGTATTGTCCGTCTTTAGCAATAGTTGTCCTGAATGGAGTAGATCCTTGAAGGCTGTCAGGGCATTCTGTACAGCTAGCATCTCTTTTTGATTGACATGAAGATGCATTTGGCTTGCGGGCCACGTGCCCTGAAAACATTTTCCTGCCATATGTGCCCTCCAGGCAAAATCCGATGCATCTGTTGTTAGTGTCTGCCTGGCTGTGGGTAAAGTGAATGGCTGTCCCTTGTGGTGACAGGCCAGTGCCCACCATCGAAACTCCTGTTGCAGGCAGGGAATGAGAGTAATTATTGTTTCCAGGCTGTGGCAATGTTGAGTCCAAACACTTTTTAGATACCATTGTAGCTTCCTCATATGCAGTCTTGCATATGGAATTAGCAGAATGCAGGATGCCATGAAGCCCAAAGCCTGCAGAATTTTTCTTGCAGGTAACTGGGTTTTTGTTGCCATCATCTGGAAGCAATGAGTCAGGTGCCTTTGTCTGGTGTGAGATAAGCCATCTGGGCAGTTGTATTTAAGCTTGCACCCAGGAATATCTCTTGAGAGGACACTAGTTTTGATTTCTTTTCGTTTATTGTGTACCCTAAGCAAATTAGTAATCTTTTTACAAACGCCAGATGCTTTAGTAGAATGTCCTTGCTCTCTGCTTGAATAAGGCAGTCGTCCAAGTAGGGATATATTTGAATTCCTCTTTGTCTGCAAAATGCAATTACTGGTGCCAGGCATTTTGTGAAGACCCTGGGCGCAGTAGCTAAGCCAAAGGGCAGTGCAGAGAATTGGTAGTGCATTGAGCCAGCTATGAATCTGAGGTATCTTCTGCAAAATTGCCTGATTGAGACATGCAGGTATGCCTCTGAGGTCCAAAGTTACGAGCCAAGCCTTCTTGCCCAGCATGGGCAGAAGTTGCTGCAGTGTCAACATTTTGAATTTTGGAACGTCCAGAAAAGTATTTAGAATAGACAGGTCCAGTATTGGTCTCCAGGCTTTGTCCTTTCTGGGTACCAAGAAAAGTCTTGAGTAAAATCCTTGTCCCTGCTCTTGCTGTGGTACTCTCTGAATAGCCCTCATGTCCATGAGAGATGAAATTTGCTTTTGTGCCTCTGCCCATTGATTGCGTGGCAGGTCTGGCATACCTTTTGCCTTTGGGAAAAGTGGAACCTGTAGCCCTGAGAAACAATATTCAGTACCCATTTGTCCTGGGTGATCATGTGCCAATTTTGTGAGAAAAGTGCTAGCTTTCCCCTTAAGGGTGCTGCCAAAAGGTAAGTGCTTGGCATTGGGAAGTCATATTGGGATTGTTTCCTATATGGTTGTGATTTGTCTTCTCCGCTTTTGGAGGCAGAAGCACCCCATTGTTTAGGCCTGTATGAGCCTTGGGGCTGAAATTTGCCTCTAGGGTGTCTGTATCTGCCTCTTTGTGGCCTGTCTGACACTGGAAATTATCAATTCTTAGAAGGACAGTTCCTGCTAAATCTGGGTGACTGAACCTGTAAGAAATCCTTTACTGTCTGCATTGATTTCGCTTTATCCTCCATTTTCTTTAACACCTCTTCTGCCTTAACACCAAACAAAGTATCATGCTGTAATGGAGCATCCAATAATTTTGCTTTAACATGATCAGGCAGACTCTGTTCCTTTAACCAAGCATGTCTTCAAATGACAGAGCCTGTAACTGTGGCCCTGCAAGAAGCCTCTAGTGAATCAAAACCACATTGCAAAGTATGCTTTCCAACTTGTTCAGCTGCATGTAATAAATCCTGCATTTCCTTGTTTTCAGGACGTTCAGAGTTTGTCAGCATTTTCTGTTTTAGCAGAGACATTAGGTATTGCTGATATTTAAGCATGTGAAACTGGCAGTTTAAAGCCCTTACAGCTAAAATAGCAGAGGTGTAAACTTTTTTCCCCCATCTGTCCAGTGCTCTAGAATCCCTATCAGAGGGAACAGGGTTTTTTGCAGTAGAAGCCTTGATCCCTTTGGGACCCTGAGATATAGTTTCTGGGTCAGCAGCAGGGTTTTTAAAAAGAAATGTATGCAAATCTGGAACCCTGTAGTACCTATCTGGCTTAACTGGTGCAGGAATCCAGAGACAGACTGGTCTCAGAACATATATCATCTACAATGTTTAGCACAGGAGGAATAGCAAGATGTCTGTGTCGAGGCAATAAAAGAAAGTCTCTGAGACTTTTCTTGGACTCTGAATAATCTTGGCTCTCCCAGTGGAAATGCTCCCTCATGGTGTGCAGGGTTTCCCCAAAAGAATAGTCCTCAGGAGGAGAGGCTGAAGGGATAGATTCTTCAGCATCAGTGTCTTCATAGGAAGGAAGAGAATATCCCTGTTCTGAAGAGGAATCAGATGAAATAGAAACCTGATCAGAGGAATCATAGTCAGTGTCTTGCCTAGGCCTTTTATCAGGAGGGGGATGGGAACCCCTGATCAAAGTAATTAGGTCCTCGGCCATTTTAAGCATCTGTTTCTTAGGCATAGATGACTGCCCTGGAGAATGCTGTACTTGTTTATTTGTCTTTAAAGGTGTTTTAGACTTTGTCTTGGTTGCTGAAGTGGTCTTGATAGAAAGCTGTGTAGGTCTGAAAACACCCTCAGAAGCCGATGCCTGCTCAGCGGCTCCGGACCCATCTGAGGGAGTAGTTTCCATAGGCCCAATACCTTGAGTTTCCAGAGGCCTAGTTGTCTCCACGTGGGAGTCGGAGGCAGCCTGTGGCACTGAGGTAGTGGGGGTCATGGGCTGCGAAAGCACCTCACTGAGAACCGGCGACTGGCCTAGAAGAGTCTTCATCATTGGTTTTGGACCTCGGATGCCTGTCCTTTTCTTTTTCCTTCGTTTTTTATGAACTCCGGTAGTCGGCTTTTCCGATGGCATTATATAGTTAAACCTTCGGCCAAAGTAATGGAAAGCAAAATCGTACCGACGCTTAATAGTGCATTGGTTAAATCTAGCACAAAACCGACAACTAGCAACATCGTGGTCAGGGCCTAGGCAAGGAATACAGTAAGAATGAAAATCTTTGAGGGATTTGCTTCCCACAAGAAATAAAATTGTTAACTTTTACTGACATCGGTCTGGAGCATGAAAAAGTTTCCCCAACGGGGTACTTAGCTTTATTGAAGACTTCGGGTCTGAAATTCAAATTCAGCCGACCAGCACTTGAGAACTGCTTTTGCTTTGGGCATCACGCGGCAAGAAAGACTGAAGAAAATGGCGTTGACTGCATCTTATACACCCCTTGTGCACTGACGTCAGGGAAGAGGCGACAGCAACCGACGCCGGTCCAGGACTTTGGAATTCAGGCCGACTGCAGGTAGCCTGCCAGTAGGATAACCCAAGTGTAATGACTGCAACAGTGAAACACGATGAACATCTGGTTTTCTGTGGATTGCAGACATTGTGTCACAGTTTTGCAATAAAAAAAAAAAAAGCATGGAAGAATCGGACACATGGTATTAGTGGTACAATTTAGGTTTTAGCAGTTAATGGAGGATAGAAATGGTAAAAATATACTGCTTCTGGGCAGTTTCAGTGATTTCTGTTTCAGTGCCCCTAATAGCTTTCAGACAAATTTTACCTCCTGAAAGGAAAGGCCTACAATGTACTTCTACAGAAAGCAAAACTTTATTTTAGGATTTGCTCTCCAATTCTAAAAAAAGCATAGAATCTCCCCTAAACAAAAGAAAAGTCAATAAGGAAATATATGTACACACCAAACACTCAAACTGCTAACAGTGAACAGTCTTTGGCTTATGAATTAGTGGTGGTAGAATGGACAATGTTTATGGTTTTTGTTAACCTTTAACTTTGTAGAGGGGACCACAGGAGGTGCGGTGTGTGTGTGTGAACACACTAAGAGGGACACTACCCAAAATCACATGGCACAGAGATGAGCACACATGACCATAGAGCTAATGGCAGTGGCTGTCTCAAAGTGCGGAATGCTGGACTGGAATGCCCTCTGAGAGCCTGTATCCACTGCAAGCTCAAGAGACTGCTTCATAAAGGAACAGGATAAGCAAGTGACAGGCAACAAGGGCTATCCAGAACACCCACAACTAGAAAAACGGGTTCAAAGTCTAACAAGTTGCTCAGGGATTTATCAGTTGAGGAGGGCACTCCAGTGAGGTTGTGTTTTTTTAAGTAACTTTGTTGGTAGTGCAATAATCCAGAGAGACCTACTACAGGCTCAGCTCAGACAACATACAATAAGCAGTAAGACATGCAACAGTTCATAGTACACTAATACAAGTCCTTATCAGAATACAGTTGTTTAAATAAAATTTAAAAAAATATACTTTTGGATGTAGTACTAATTACACAAACCTTTCAGGATATAGTCGTTTACGTGTGTGTGTGTGTGCGCGCGCGCGCGCGTGTGTGTATGTATATATATATATATATATATATATATATATATATATATATATATATATATATATATGTGTGTGTGTGTGTGTGTGTGTGCATACTTTTATATATACATGTGTGTGTGCATACTTATATATATATATATATATATATATATATGTGTGTGTGTATATATATATATATATATATATATATATATATATATATATATATATATACATCAAAATGACATTAAACGAAAGTTATATACTTATTATAGATCTGTATTTTCTTCTATCCTTTTCAACTTAGGGATCCTTGGATTCGACATCAACCACTCTACAGACTTTTAATGAGTTTCAGGTTCCTCCATTGACCCATAAGCACCCTCCATCCATGAATTACCTCTGATTTAGTTTGCCCACTTACTCAAAAAAGCATCCATACAAACACAAAAATTTCATACTACAGACCACATCTCTAACATGACATGGCTCTGGCAAGATTAGTGCAGTCAAACCACAATCAAAGGAGATGAGGCAAATTTGCTAGCAGGATGGAGGGAGGGAAAGCTGAGGAGGACTGAAGAAAACATGTAGAACAGTTGTGTAAGATCTTACGATAACAGTAGATGTCCTCCTCTTCACAGTTGCAGTATTTATAACCTAAAGGATCTTCTGTCAAGGATAGCCCAATGTCTGTCCAGTACACTAAAGCCTTTAGTACTTATAGGCATTGTATGTCACAAATATGCTCCGCGCACAAGGCATAGGGCATAAAGGTGATGTACGGAAGCACACAGTCAGATCTGGAAAAGCCCCAAGAGGAAGACAATGTCCCTAAGCACAAGGAAAAATATGTGCATCCAGAAGGACAGAAAAGAAAAGTGCACCTCGGCCAGAAGGGCAAGACAGAACAGGCAAGAGCTGAGGTGGCAGGAAGGAGAGCCCGAATACTGCAACAGTGATGAGAAGGACATCTGCTGTTACGGTAATGTTACAGAAAGTTATAGCTCGTGTTTACTCTTCACAAAATGCATATTAACTTGTAGTTTTTTCATAAATTAGTCAAATAAATGTTTATAATGTTTATATCAAAGAAAAACTGAACAGATGCATGACTATGCAAGACATACTTTCACATAAGTAGCTTTATATTTCAAGTGTCTTACAATTGCATTCGCTCTTTTAAAATGTAGTGTACTGACAGATGGTACAAGGCAAAGTTAAGTCCTGAAGTAGTTATGAGATGTTTGTGCTTAAAGTTAGTGAATTGTGTCAGGTATCAGTGGGAACCAGATTAAACAGTACGATCTGGCCTTCTCCGGCTGGGGAATGATTCTTTGCAAGAATGCTTGCGAGATAGTGTGCACTGGTTCCAAATGTTACAAAGTTAAAGGCCAATAAATCTTAAGCACAGGTAGTCTATGTTTTAAAAATGGATATTTGTGAAGTGTTCACATGAAGCTCAAAGCAAAGATAACAAGGACATAAAACATTTAAAAAATTAATGATTTGTTAAAAGCAATGCACCCTCAGAGTTCTGCATGCATAAAATTGATAAAGTATAAAAATGAAGTTTTCCTTTATTCTTTGAAACTGATCTATCAGTTTTAGTAGGCAGTCTCTCAGTGCTGTTTATGAAATAAACAAGTACTTTGCACATCCCGAAGCATTATTCTTGACTATGACTAAAAGGTAGAACTCTATTACTTATTTGTGAATTTTAATATTTGGTGCCTTAAGACTCGGATTTTGAACTTTTGTATTGCTGCACGGCAGTGTAGAATAAATTACAAGGGCCCAGCACAGAAAGTTCTTCCGTGAATTCCACGCTGCTTTGTGTGAAACAGTCCAAGATTCAAATACCCAAGTATTCAGGCTGTACAAACATGCTAAACTAGGTGGGAAAAATGGATGTGTGGAAAATGTTTTTTCTCACTTAAATAATTGTAGTTAAAAGAGTGAAATGAGTTTGGTTGTTATGTATATGTAAAGTATAGTGGAAGTACCCCACAGAAAATAAGGAAAAGTTTATTAATGTGTATGTGCATACAGCAAAAGAAAAAATTAACACAAAGAGGTGGCCTTCTGTCGAGGGCGGTACCTTCAAGACTAAAAGGTAAGAGGCATAAAAGAGGTTTTGTGGTGTGTAATGTAGGAGTAAAAAACAAGTAAATAAATAAAAAGAGAAAAATAAAAAAAAGTTGAACTTGAATCTAATTCACAAGCCTATAGCATGTTGGGACATAGCTGTGTGTGTGTGAAATCAAATTCATGAGCCCATAACTTGTTGGGACATAGGTGTGACTGTGTACCCTCAAAAGGTCCTAAAGAGTGGTCAGTTCTGGACACAGTACCTATCCGCCCCGTTATCCCAATCACAAAGCTGAAGCTGTACATTTTGAGCTTTCCTCTGTCATTGCACAACAAAATACCCTTTCCTCCCTTAATGGTGTGTAAATTGATGTAGTAATTTTTCTTTTCTAAATTACCAAAATCTATAAACTTACAAGTCTTAATAGTAAAAATGAAAAAGTTAAACGGGCAGGATCAAATCCCTGTAAAGGGAACACCTGAATATTTTATGCATCAAAACCATTAAAAAGCAAAAAAGATTTAAGTATTTAAATGAGTGATTTCAACTTGCTAAAAAATTGCTCTGGTAAAGTATTTACATTAAATAAAACAAAGATAAAAATAAATTAAAAAAATGTAAAGGGTATTAAAAAAAACAAGGCAAATAAAAAAATAAATGAGCAGTATTTCAGTCTTGGTACGCTAAAGCTAAAGTTGCTATAACAAGTAAAAATAGGTCAAAACGGCAGTATAGAGTAAAAAGGGATTTGCTTATCCTGTCTTGGCAGGTTTAAAAAAAAATAATAAAAAAATGCAGATGGCCAAAAAGCAGAGACTTCAAAAGAGAATGATAACCCTCCAGTAGCTAATACACCCCCACCCCGATATGTACCATTACAGGCGCCTCCTGTACAAGACTCCACTGTTTCTCAGTCCCCTGCATTTCGGGCAACTGTCCCGTGAACACCAGGTCAGCGTGGTACTGTTACATCTCAACCTAGTTCCCCTGTTCAACCCTCACCTTCAAAAGAGTCATCTGCAGACAAAGAGGTTTCTTCTTCACCTTCCCATTTCCAACAAGCCTCTACCTCTCCAACAGGAGCACTAATTTGATAACACGTAGTCCCTGGGTTACGGACACCCGACGTGAGGACAACCCATAGATATGAACGGGCTGCCGCAATGTCGGAAAGAATGCAAAAAAAAATAATAAAATTGTCAAAGCTGCCCAAATGTGTGTGTGAGATCAGAAGAGTGAGAGCGATGTGTGAGTGAATGCAGGTATGAATAAGGAAGTGACTGTGTGCATGAGAGATCGGAAGAGTGAGAGCTATGTGTGAGTGAATGCAGATATGAATGAAGAAGTGACTGTGTGTGTGTGTGTGTGTGTGAGAGAGAGATCAGGAGAGGGAGACAGATGCGTGAGCAAAGGGGCAGGTATGAATGAGGAAGTGTGTGTGTGTTTGTGCTCGCGTGCGTGTGTGCGCATCCAATACCTCTAAAGCTCTTAGAGCAGGAAATCTGGACAAAGCCATAAATAAGTGAGACAAATGCCCAAAACTAGGGACAATTTTAATAAATATTGCTCTTACAAATTAGAAAGTTGACTGAATAACAGGTTTTGCATTAGCATAAATTTTCTGAAGGGTATGAATTCTGAAACTTAATTTCTGTCATTGTTTTCTAACTTCAGTACCTATCAATCTGTCAGTGCAAGAAATCTGGATAAAGACTGACAAAATAGGGGATCAAGGCCCAAAAATGGGGACAAATTTTAAATAGAACGCTTATAAGCTTAGAACATTGCTAGAATAACAGGATTTATTGTAACATACATTTTCTGTAGGATTTGAAGTCTGAAACTCAAATCCATGTCATTTAGTGACTTCAGTCCTCAGATCATCCCAGTAATTTGTCAGAAAAACACTGATTTTTATGAGGAACAGACCAAAAATATGAGCCAAAAATGTGGACATTCTGCGAAAATCTGTACAGTTGAGAGACTTTTGCTAAACATCCACAATTTTATGAAAAATCGACCAAAATATAAGGCAAAAGAATGGACATTGAGAAAATCTGTGCAGTTGACAGGTACGTATTGTGTGTGTGTGCGCAAAGAAGTCCTCAAATACTGCATTTTATAACAAGATGACAAACCAGCTTTGCTGATGGGAAATAAAGAAGCATAGCTCATAGGAAGTAAGGAAGCATTGCTGCAGTATACAGTGTTATATTTAAAATGTTTTTTTTTTGTTTGAAAATATTTCTAAAGTGTTTTATATGCAAAGAAAAGTAAAATAAATACTAGGCTAAGGTAAGCATTTGACTAACTGACATTTAATAAGAACATGTACGTGTTTCAACTTGCATACATATTTGACTTAAAGACTGTCTAAAAATGGATCTTGTCCTTAACGCGAGGAATGCCTGTACACCCGTAGCCCACCACATACACTCACATGACAGGGTGGGGCAAGAGGAGGTTGCTCTAAAAAGCATCTTTTGACACCTCTTAAAATATTGTGGCTAATAAAAAGCTTGCTGATCTCCCTTGGACCCCTGCTGATTTGCATAGTATGTCCAAACGTTTTCCAAATATTAAAAAAAGATCCATAAGGTTTAAGGAAATATTAAAAACTATAATAAAATGTTATAATCCTACTTAGACTTAAAAAAGCTGCTTCGGGTAGTCATTTCAGACAAAATAAAACAGTTACTTAAAACGATAAAATAACAGATTTTATTCTCACAGGAAATGCACTAATACACAAAAAGACGGGATTGTTAAATAAAAATTACAAAAATGTGTCAAGTTTGGACAAATTGGGCTAAGAAACAGGCATGCAAACAAAATAAAGGAAAAGCCCCTGCAGATTTGAGTTGTCTTAAAGCAATGTTTACTAGACATTCAAAAATACCTGATCCAGAAGAACAAGCTAAGCCAGTTATTGGAGCTGCTTTTGTGCAGGGTCTGCAAGCCCCTGTACAAGATCAAATAAAGCAAGTGCTTATTGATTAGTAGAAAAAAAGACTTGAGTAAGTGCTGCAAATCACTGTACAGAGTACAAAAAAGAAAAAAGGTACTAAAATTAGCTGTTAACTTTGCAAATAAGGCAGGTAAATGCCCCAAAGGGACAAAGCAAAAGTGCAAAAAAAAAAAAAAAAAATTGCTAGGGAATGTAGTGATGGGTAAAAAAAAAAAAAAAAAAAAACAGGGTGCAGCTGCTTGGCAGCAACGAGGTGGGAACACCCTTCCTGCCTCATCTGATGGATCTTGTTTCAATTGTGGTAAAGCAAGACATTAAAGAAAAAAAAAGACTCACAAGCAAATGCAGAGTCTCCAAGCTACCTGGACTAAATGGTGAAGAAATTACAACAATGCTGCATTTCCTCCACTACCTCCTCAAATTGGAAGGAGTCAAAAATCACTGTACTATGTCAAAATAATAAAACAAAAATAAATTTTAACCCTCCACTGCCAACAAATAAAAAAAAATTCTTTCCTGGTGGACACTAGAGCCACTAAGTCTGTATTAAAAGATACCTCAAGTAGTCAGATCAAAACACAAGGTAAAAGCCAGCTGGAGTAACAAATGTTACTGTTACGTATCCGGTTTCAAAACCCATACCCATTTCTTTAAGACCGATTAGAAAAGGCATTTTTTTTTCTTTTAATTAATACTGTACCTGTAAATTTGCTAGAAAAAGGACCCGTTATGCAAACTGGGCTGTACTATTTACTGTACACCAAAAGGGGGGTCTATATTAAAAGCACGAAAACCCTAAACCGTGAACGCTCACATGAGCGAAAATGCAGGTAATCAAAGTCGATATTGTGGGGGACTGTGCCCCCCACTAACTATATATTCTAACTCTGAGGTCGCACTACAGTGAGAAAAGGGCAAATACCCCACTCCTCACTGCAACACAACCCCGCAATCATACTTTCGATTCCCGTCATTTTCGCTCATGTGAGCGTTCGTGATTTAGGGTTTTCATGCTTCTAATATAGACCCCCAAAAGGGGAGTATTTAAATGTTCCAAGAAAATCAGAGAAAAATGTATTGGCAGTCTTAGCAAAAACTGAAAAACAGCCTGTTAAAGGCATACAGACAGCTAAAAAATCTGCTGCAGCAGGTACCTACTAACTTATGGGCTAAACATACTAAAAAGTAGGTATATTAAAATCTGCAAACCAGTAAAAAATTAAATTAAATCCAGCTAAACCTCTCCCTAGAGTTCCGCAGGATCCACAGACAATAAAAGCAGAGCAGAAAAATCAAACTAGCCCTTAAAATAACAAAAATAACAGTGCCAGCTAAAAGCCCTTGTAATATTCCTATTCTCCCTGTAAATAATCCCCCCAAAAAATACTTAGAGGTTTGTCCAAATTCTGAGGGCTGTAAACAATGCAGTATTGCCAACTTTTCCTGTGGTTCCAAATCCACTAACAATACTGTTGCATACCACTTACAGCAAAATATTTACCTGTGATAAATCTGTGTTCAGCATTCGTTTCTATACCTATCTACCCTCAAACTCAGTTTCCGTTTGCCTTCACTTATAAAGAATAGCAGTATACATGGACACAGATACAGCAGAAATACACTATCTCCTTCATTATTTTCTCAAATTCTAAAGTTGTGACATTTCCAAATGGATCTGTGTCAGTAAATCATCTACTTTTGCACTAACAGCATCTGATTCTTTTCAGCAGTAGTCAGCAGGATACAATAAGTTCATAGGTGTTTACTAGGTTAACGACCACGTGGGACTTTTTAAGCCTAGCCATGCATCCCAAATCTCTGACAAGTTCTGGTACGTTTGCTAAGTGTAAGCATGGGTTTGGGAGATTAAGCATTTACAAGCAGGGGCCTGGGAGATGAACCATTTAAAGGTTGACCGTGTCCATTAGAGAGAGACATAGGTGCCAAACCAGGGATAAATTTCCTGATCCCCATCCAACTGCCCAAGTTGCACTTGAACTGCGTCATGGAGAAACGCTGCCTCACATGGATAGGCAGCCTGTTCCAGAAACGGGGTAGTCTCTGAGATTATACGGACCCAGATGCCATACCTTTGTTTATAAGTTGCACAACAAAGAATGATTTCCTCACTACTGTAGACACATGATGGTCAAAGGCTAGACTACTGTCTGTGTGTGTCCCTAAGTCCCTGACTACTGGGTCAACTCTACGGGGCGTGTTGTCAATAAGATAGTTACCTGGGGTGGATGACTTCCTGAAGGATGCTATTAAGCATTTATTGGCATTTTGTTTTACTCCATGGCTCTGACACTAGCTGTTTTGTCTGTGTTGGTCCTTCCTGGAGAATGTCAATGCGGGATTCAATGACAGCTCCTAATTTGCAATCAACTGCAAATTTATAGTCAACCAGAGACCACTGACATTGGCCTTGACTTCAAAGAAGTATATGCCAAAAAGAAGCGGTCCAAGGACCGATCCCTGAGGGACTCCACTTGTGACTGGCCTCTCTGTAGAGGTGGACTCCCCAATTCTAACTTCCTGGGTCCTGTCTGTAAGCCAGTTTGCTATACACCGGGTGGCATACAGGTTTGTACCCAACCTCTTCAGTTTGTCAACAATGCTCAAAAGGGGGATATTTTGTCTAATGGTTCAGCCAGGTCAAGGTAGGCAGTGCGAACCATTTTGCCCTCAATTGCTTTGGTGACCTTCTCAAAGTTGTCTACCAGGATGAGTAGGCATGAGCCGCCCTTGACAAAACCAAAATGGGTTGTGTCCAGTGCCTGGAGCTTTACCATATAGTTATTGATAATTTCCATGACAATTCATTCCATGGATTTACATACATACTAGTGAGACTTATGGGTCTGTAGTTTCCAGGGTCTGTAAACGGTCCAACTTTGCGCAAAGGGATGATTACCGTTGTTCTAAATTCATGAAGCCTGTTCGGAGGCTACAGTTAAACAGCAATTCCAGAAGGCCTGATGGGTCATTTTTCATGCTAATTAAAAGGCATCCTGGGATACTGTCTGGGTTCACTGATGCAGTGTTCATGGCCTTACAGAGAGCATTAAGGACCTCTTCCCTAGTGATTACAGGGGAAGTTATATTTGATGGTATTTCCTGAGGGAAGGTTGAGGGGGAGAGAGGGGTAAAGTTGGAGCTGAATTTATCGGCCAGTAGGTTTGCTATATATTCTGGTTCAGTACAGGTGGCTCCATTTACAATGAACTCCGCACACAACTGTGTATAACCTTTGAGGCTGTGGACATAAAGAATGCCTTCTGGTTGTCCTTGGCCTGGGAGGCCACATCTACCTCAAATTTGGCTTTGGTAAACTTTTGTTGTTTGTTTAGTTTGATGAGAGTGTTTTTATCCTTGTGGGTGGTGCACCTCTTTTGTCATGATTTCCTTCCTTCTGTTATACAGCCTATTGATTTTGAGTTTTATTTTTCAATTAGTTCTGTACTTCTTTCTGGCGAGTACAGCTGCCTCTACACAACTATTAAAATGCTTGTGTAGGGTTTCTGTGAACAGCTCTGCACAGGCAGCAGTGTTCAAGGTTTATAGGAGCTTGAAATTTTGCCAGATTATCACTTAATATCAGGAAGCTAACTTTAAGTAGTAGTTCCTGAATATTCCAGGTTTAACTGGGGGTCTAGGTTTTATTTTTACTTCAAAGGAGACCACTTTATGGTCTGGCCTTACTAGGAAAGATCAACACTAGGGGTGTGCAGCACTCTCCCTTATTAGTGACAACCAGATCCAGTATGGTTACACCCCTTGTTGGTTTACTGAATCTGGTCCAGGGAGTTTGTGTATACAAAATCCAAGAATCTCTGTGCCTGTATGTTTGGTGTTGTATAGGAATCCCAGTTAATAGTGGGGTAATTGAAGTCTCCCATGAATATGGTATTTGGCTGGATGGTGAGCATTTCCAATAAGTTTACATACATGGTATGGGTTTCCTGGGTCACAGAGGGCAACCTATAGCTTGCAAGGAAGTGGTACTGGATTTTGCCTATGGCGATTTGAACATGGAGCAGCTCAAGTGCATTGGTCTTATTTGACCAGCTTTGAGGTACATATTTTTGATGTAAATCGTGACAACTCCACCTTTAGTCCCTGACTGTGTAGTAGCTGGTCCAAATGTGTGGAAGGCATTATAACATTGTACTGTCGGTGTGCTCTCCTCGGCCTTAAACCATGTCTCAGTTACCGCACAGACATCAGCATTCTCTAGGGTGAAGATGGCTTCAAGAGAGGGGAGCTTTTTGTTTAGACTCCTAGCATTGAGCAGTTCCTTTAGACCTTTTTGGTTTTGATTTGCTATGTCAGAAGTACTTTCAGTTTGGCATCGTCTAAAAAAGGCACTATAGGGGAAGACAATGTTTTAGCTAATATTCAAAAGCCTAGAGGGGAGAGGTGCAGACCACCCTGGCAAAGCAGCGTGGTCTGTTGACCACCTCCTTCCATGCTGAAAAATACCACACCCCCTTAGAATGACACCAGAAACTATGTCTGACTTTAATAATTGGCTTATTCTGTTCGTATTGTGGCATCATCCTTGGAAAAGGTAAAATTCTGCTCAATGCTAGGCTCATTCCAGCCTGGGACACATTCGGAGAACTCCATGATGTCTCTCCATGTTGTCTGGTGAGGTATGTCTCACGTCATTTACACCCAACGTGGACTACGGCCGAGTCATACTGGTACTTGTGGATCCAGTGACCTGAATGCATGTGCAATGTGGTGGATCCTAGCTCCTGATAAGCAACTGACCGAGACTTTCTCCTTATTTTAGCCTGGTGAGAGGGATAGCAGTGTGTCTCACTACAGAGTCTCCAATGACCAGAATGCTGAACTGTTTGGTGAGGCTTGCCTTATGGGCTTAGAAGTAGATGCTACATGAGATGTGGCTGTGTGTGTTGATGAGGCTGTTTTTAAAGAGTACAATTGGGCCTGCTGAGGGTATGCTATGTTTTAACTACCCTTGCAAAAAAGAGACCTACAGCTATGGTCATTTCAGGTACCTTCTTTTGGTTATCTGATATCTCAGGGTAGCAGGCAGATGTTGCCATCTCGTATTGAGGAAATAGCTACAGCCCCAAGACTAAATACCTACTCAGCGTCAGCTTAGACCTTTCTTAGGTAAGATCAAATACTGCAGGCAGTAGAGAACTATGCAAAAATTGCTAAACTTCTGACAAATCTTTTAAAGCAAAAATACACCACAGCCCCTCCCCCTTGGGATAGTAAATAAAAAAAATTTATATATAAAATTTAAAGCAAGCTTTAGCTACTGCCCCAGCTTTAGGGTTACCAAATTATAAAGACTTTCATTTTATCTCATCATAAACTAAATTAATTTGCTCAAAAACTGCTTACACAAAAACTTGGGAACAGCTTTTGTCCATTATCTTATTATAGTACAGCACTTGATTCTGTTGCAAAAAAATTTCCACCACGTTTAAGCGTGGTAACCACTGCCACCATTCTAGTTGAACTTGAGCAATCACTGGTGCTCGGGGATAATCTTACATTCTTTATCATCTCTCTTACTTAAGATAAAAACTCAACACCTCTTGACTGCACGTCTAACTAAACAAACTTACTCTTCTCTCTAATCCATTTACTTCTCTCATACTCTGTCCTGTTCTAAATCCTGCATCTTTGTTACCTATTGCTAAAGATGGTAAAAAGCATAACTGTGTGTTGACTAATTATCTGCTTTCTACTAAAAATGACAAAGGACACTGCTATAACAAATGCTAAACTGGACCTATTTGTAAATGGTTCCTGTAAAAAAAGATCAAAATAAAAATTTGGTCACAAAATTATCTGTCTGCACCAATAATAATGTTCAACAAAGACTAGAGGGTATACATTCTGTCCAGGTAGCTAAGATAGTGGCTCTAAAAAGGGCTTGTGAGTTAGCGAAAGACAAAGTTCCCAATGTCTACAATGACTGCTGCTATGCCTTTGGAGTAGTACATGATTTTGGGCAAGTTTGGAAACAGAAAAGATTCTTAACTTCAGCAAAAAGTCAAATTCATATTTATTTATATATATTTTTTTTTTAGTTAATGCTCTTTTAAATTCTCTTTCGTTACCTAAAAATAGCAATAGTTAAATATACTGCCATCAAAGGGTATAAATACTGTTTCAAACAAAAACAGTCTGGCAAATCAAGCTGCTAAGCAAACTGTAGAAGGACTTTGTGCAAAATTACATGTGATGTTACTGCAAAAATCTAACAGTAATAATGTGTTTAATTTTAAAAAGAGTATCAGCTTTCCAAGCTGAGGCATAACAAAAAAGTGGCTTAAAGACAAATGCAGTAAATTCAATGATGGGTTATGGCAACATCTGACTGGTGGCATCTGCCTCCTTCCTACCTTACCTGGTAAGGGCATATCATTTACCAGCCCATGCAGGTAAGACAGCATTATTTAATTAAATTACCCAAAGTTGGTATGCCCCTCATGTCTCCTTCTCTGATACTTCAGTATGTTAATTATACAGTATGTTTAGCATACAATGTTAACAAAAAATTAAATGTTAAAGCTACATGCTTACCACCATCTTGGGGACCTTCTGTTAATATGCAGCTGGACTTTGTCCAGATGTCAAAGATCTGTAATTTACAATTTATATTGGTGGTGGTACATATTTTCGGCATAGGTAAAAGCTTACCCATGTTATAAGACAGATTCTGTGACAGTTGTTAAACTACTTTTTGAACCAATACCTAAATGTGGAACACATTTATACTATCAATAGCAATCATTAAAATAAAATTTCAAAGATTTGTGCTAAAACAAATCTTAAATGGCTAGAGACACTTCCCTTAGCACTGAGTGTATGTATAAAGAGTACATTAAACACTACAAAAAAGTTGAGCCCCTTTAAAATATTAATGGAGTAGTGTTTAATGTACTCTTTACACTTATACTCAATGCTAAGGGAAGTGCCTCAGAAACCCTTCAGCAGAGAGACTAAAAATAAATGGGCAATTCACTGGGCAGTGCAAATATATGCCCTTTTTACTCTTGGGATATGGTGTGCAAAGGACAATGTTCAAAATCACCATGCTTAATCAAATTCTTCAAAAGATAGCAAGCCATACTTCATATCACATCAAATAGCAAATCAAAAAATTACTAAAATTCAAACAGTAGTATTACAAAACTCAGCTGGCACTCGTCATAATGCTAGCTGCCAAAAGTGTCATGTGCCCTAATAAAAAGTCATTGCTGTTCCTATATTAGTGACCATCATAACAAACAAAAAGGTAGCCAGTTTCATGGAGCAGACAGCTAAAAATCTAGACACTACAGCTAACCAGTGGACATAGTTAGGCAGTGTATCTGGTAACCTAAAAAACAGTATACTACAAAGTATCATTACAATAATTGGTGGTATTTTTAGTTGTTTTAATATAATCTGTTCTAAGGCTATATTTGCAAAATCTTAATCTCAACTGCATGTTCAATGACACTTATAAAAATATTACATGGTAAAAAAATTATTAAAGATAATAAATATTACAATGCCAAAGCATTTTATCAAATTAAAAAAATCAAAATACAATTGTGGATGACAGTGTCAGAAGGAAGACTTATGGAAAGTTGCGACTCATGTTTATTCTTCACAAAATGCATATTAACTTGCAGTTTTCTTTACAAATGAGTGAAATAAATATAGTTTAAGGACAGATAGGTAAAGCCAAAGCAAGTGCTGAAGAAGTTAAAGGATGTTACGTTATGTTTGTGTTTAAAAATAGTGAATTGGGTCAGGTATATGTGGGAACCAGATTAATCAACAGTACCCTCTGGCCTTCTCTGGCTGGGGGATAAGTTTTTGCAAGAATGTCTGTGAGACCGTGTGTACTTGTACTAAATGTTATAAAGTTAAAGGCCAGTAAATCAAGTAGGCTATGTTTTAAAAAGGCATATTTGTAAAGTATTGAGGTAAAGTTCTAAGCAAAAATCACAAGGACATAAAACATTTAAAAATGTAATGATTTGTTGAAAGCAAAGTAACGTTAAAGCTATGCATACAGAAAATTGATAAAGTATAAAAATAAAGTTTTCCTTTATTCTTTGAAACTGATCTAAAAATTTTAGTAGGCAGACTCCCAGTGCTGTTTATAAAATGCAGTACTTTGCACATCCTAAAGCATTATTCCTGACTCAGACTAAAAGGTAAAGTTTATTGTTAAAACTCTCTACTTGTAAGACCTTACACAACTGTACTATGGCTTTTGATATACTATTGCAGTATTCATAACTTAAGCAAAGCATACAAAAGCTCAAGAGAAAGCCTGGGATGAGGTAGGCACAGAAGAGCTCTCTAGAAACCCATCCAGAACAGCCCTGGAAATAGCATTCAACTTGTAATGTTTAGTGAAAATATGAACAGAGGACCATGTCGCAGCCTCAAGAACGGAATTGGTATCCAGTCCCTTGAAAAAAAAAGTACCAGAGGTGGCAACAGCTCTGGTAGAATCAGCCTTTACTGATGAGGAAAGACAACTACTATGAAAAGAACAAAAGGAAATGGCCTTAGAAATCCAGGAAGAGATGGTTTTCTTAGAAACAGCTAAACCCAAAGATATGGGATACAAGGAAAAGTACAGTTTTGTACCTACCATAAATGTAGATGTTCGATAGGTATGCATCTGCAGTCATAACATATGGGTTGTCCTGCCTCAGGCAGCCCTTCGGTCGGCCGGATTCCAAAGTCTGGGTCTGGCCTCGGCTGATGTCGCACTTTCCCCGACGTCAGAGCGTCTGGGGTATAAAAGCATCAGCCAACGCCATTTTCCTCAGTTTTTCTTGCCCCAGATGCCAGGTGCCCTCTAGGAAAGCTAAATTTGGATAAATGCAGAAAAGTTCCAAACATTTGCAAAATTATATACAAGTATACACCAAACAAATACACCATAATAGATTCCCCCAGCTAGCTAAAAGAGGGGTAAGTACCCTAGGAATACCACAGAGGGGTAGGAGGGAGGGTAATCCTGACTGCAGATGCATACCTATCAGACATCTACATTTATGGTAGGTACAACACTGTACTATGTCCTTCAAGGATGCATCTGCAGTCATAACATATGGGTAAAATACCATAGCCAATCTGGGGGAGGAGGTACTAAGAAAAGGATGGTGTAATTAAGATCCCCTGCAGGACTGCAGTAGCAAAACCTGCTCTGGATCTGGAGTATAAAGGTAGATTGTAATGCTTGGCAAATGTATGCACGGAGCTCCAAGTAGCAGCTTCTAAAATGTCCTTGGTAGCCACCCCTCGTAGGAAGGCTGTAGTGGTGGCCGTGGCCCTTGTGGAGTGAGGCCTGATATTTTCAGGAACTGTCTTTCCATGAAAGGAGTAGCAAAATCGAATGCAATTTCCTATCCATTTTGAAACTGTCTACTTGGAAATTGCTCTTCCTTGCACCCCAGTAGCATATGCTACAAAAAGTTGGTCAGTTTTTCTGCTAGTTTTTGTTCTGACCAAGTAGTAGCGTAGTTGTCTGTGTATATCCAGGGTGTGCAAAAGTTTTTCCCCTCTATTCTGTGGATTAGGGAAGAACGTAGGCAAGTGAATAGCTTGGTTCAAGGATACCCTAGATACCACCTTTGGCATAAAAGTAGGATTGGTTCTTAGAGAAACTCTGTCCTGGTGGAAAATAAGAAATGGCTGCACTGCCATTAATGCTTGTAACTCAGATACTCTTCTTGCTGAAATGATTGCCAGAAGGAATGCAGTTTTCCAAGACAGAAACTGTAGATCCGCCGATGCTGCTGGTTCAAAAGGAGGAAGTGTCAGTTTCTCCAGCACAAAGTTGAGATCCCAAGCAGGTAGAGGGGGTCTTCTTGGAGGTTTAATATTTTGATCCCTCTCAGAAATTGTCTGAGGAGAGGGTGCGAGAAGATAGGTGGATCCACATTGTATTCTGCTGAAATTGCTGAAGCATGAATCTTAATGGAAGAATAGGACAGGCCATTGTGGAACAATTCTGCTAAGTATTCTAGGATATGTGTTATGTTTGCCACTGTGACATCTGAGCCTTTTGATGTGCTCCAAATGCGAAATCTCTTCCATTTAGCTGAGTATGTCTTCCTTGTGGAAGGCCTGCGAGCCTCCAAGATAATGTCCTTCACCCTCTGAGATAAAACAGTTGGATTGGGATTTAAGGAATTTTCCAGGCAGTTAGCTGCAAAGTTTTCAAGTTGGGATGCAGGATCTTGAAATTGTTCTGCGTCAGAAGAAGAGGCCATAGGGGGAGAGGCCATGATTTTGACGGAGACATGCTTCTCAATAACGGATACCAGTGTTGCCTTGGCCAGTCTGGAGCTATTAGTATCACTCTTGGCTGTTCCTCCCTGATCTTCAGTAGAACCTTGTACATCAATGGGAGAGGTGGGAAGGCATATACTGTTAGGGCTTTCCAGCTGAAAGAGAGAGAGAGTCCACCCTCCAAGCTTGTGGGTGGTATGTCCTTGAGCAGAATGTCTTCAGTTGATGGATGAGTGGGGAGGCGAACAGATCTATCTCTGGCATTCCCCATGTCTTTGCTATGAGCTGGAAGATGTCTGGGTGCAGCATCCATTCGTGTGCATCCATGGTAGTTCTGCTTGAGCTGTCCGCCAGTGTATTTTCTTTCCCTGGCACGAATTGGGACTGTAGTTGGATATTGAGATTCAGGCATGGTTCCCACAGATTCATAGCCATCCGGCATAGAGGGTAAGAGTGTGTGCCTCCCTGCTTGTTTATGTACCACATGACCGTGGTGTTGTCTGTCCTTATTAACAGGTGGCCTTGTTGGAGGAAGGGTTTGAAGGCCTTGATTGCATGCCTCACTGCCAGCATTTCCTTTTGGTTTATGTGCATGCTTAGCTGTCCTTGAGGCCATAGGCCTTGGATACATTTGCCCTCCATGTGTGCTCCCCATCCTCGGTCTGAGGCGTCCGTGGTGATGGTCTGCCTTGTTTTTGGTTTGTTGAAAGGCAACCCTCTGTTGGACTGGCAGGCCTGAACCCACCACAGGAATTCCTTTTGAAGGCATGGAATGATTGGTATCATGGTTTCTAAACTGCGACTGTGTTGAGACCATACACTCCTTAGGTACCATTGTAATTTCCTCATATGCAGCCTGGCATGCGGTATCAGAATTATGCAGGATGCCATATAACCCAGGGCCTGCAGGATTTTCCTTGCAGTAAGCTGAGTTTGTCTTGTCAGAATCATGAAGTAATCTGGAAGTTGCTTTTGTTTTTCTTCTGTGAGAAAGGCCATTTGGGTGGTTGTGTCCAGATCTGCACCCAAAAAGGTTATCCTTTGGGATGGTACTAGTCTTGACTTTTGGATGTTGACTGTGTATCCCAAGGTCTGTAGCAGGTGTATGGCATAGGCCAAGTCCTTTATCAAATTTCCCTTGTTGTCTGCTTGTATTAGGCAGTCGTCCAGGTATGGGTAAATTTGAATTCCCTGTAGTCTGCAATGTGCAATTACTGATGCCAGGCATTTTGTGAATACTCTGGGCGCAGTAGATAAGCCAAAGAGCAATGCTGAGAATTGATAATGCTCTGATCCTGCAAGAAATCTGAGGTGTCTTCTGCAACTTGGTCGAATAGGGACGTGCAGGTATGCCTCGTTGAGATCTAGAGTCACCAGCCAACACTCCTTGCCCAACATGGGAAGAAGTTGCTGTAGGGTCAGCATCTTGAATTTTGGCACAATGAGATAAGTGTTCAGTGCGGACAGGTCGAGAATAGGTCTCCATTGATTTTCTTTTCTTGGTACAAGGAATAATCTGGAGTAAAATCCTTGGCCTTGTTCTGAACATGGTACCTTTTCTACAGCTTTCATCTGAAGTAAATTGTTGATCTGTCTTAAAGCCTCTGCCCTTTGATTTGGTGGAAGGTTTGGCATTCCGCTTCTTTTTGGCAAAGTGTGGAAGTGGAACCTGTATCCTTTGTCTATTATTTGCAGTGTCCATGTATCCTTTGTAATATAATGCCAGTTTTTTGAGAAGAAAGCCAGCTTTCTGCCTAAGGGTGCTTCCAGTTGATCCCTGGTAGGCGGAATCAGAGTTAAGTCATTGAGCCTGTCCTGGTGCAGTGGTGGTTGTTGTTGTTGTTGCACTACTACTCTGGTTGGCAGGCTGCCACTGACGGCCTCTGTAGGAGCCCTTCGATTGACCTCTGCCTCTAGGGCACCTGTTCCTGCCTCTCTGGGCTCTGTCCGAGTCTGGAAAAGACCAATTCTTAGTAGGCCAGTTTCTGCTGAATCTCGGTGGTTGTACTTGCAGGAAATCTTTAACTGTTTGCACAGATTTTGCCTTTTCTTCAACCTTTTTTAAGATCTCCTGAGCAGAGGAGCCAGATAAATTTTGTTTCTCCATTGGAGCATCCAGGAGTTTAGCTTTAACATGGTCTGGCAAAGATTGCTCCTTCAGCCAGGCATTCCTACGAATAACTGCCCCAGTCATAGCTGATCTACATGAAGCCTCCAGTGCATCATAGCCACATTTTAAGAAATGATTACTAACCTGTTGTGAATTGTGTACCAAATCCTGAAGGGATTTACGGTCTAGGGGTTCAGGAGAAGAAAGTGTCTTATTCAGTTCATCTAACAAATACTCTTGGTACTGTATCATATGAAATTGACAATTTAATGCCCTGACAGAAAGAGTTGCAGAAGTATACACCTTCTTTCCCCATCTCTCTAAAGCTCTAGACTCTCTTTCAGAGGGTAGAGGATTTTTGGCAGTAGCGGCCGCAACCCCTTTAGGGCCCTGAGAAATAGTTTCTGGGTCTGCAGAATGGGCTTTATACAGATGGAAATGAGAATCCGGGACCCTGTAGTATCTGTCAGGTTTGGCAGGGGCCGGAGGAAGAGTATCAGGGCTGTACTGACATCATTGTACACATCATCAATTACATTCAGAACAGGAGGTATAGCTAAGGGCCTATGTTGAGGCAAATGCAAAAAGGTCCTTAATCTTTTTCTAGAATCAGAGAAATCCTGACCTTGCCATTGAAAATGCTCTCTCATGGAGTGTAGAGTCTCACCAAAGGAAAACTCTTCAGGAGGGGAGGCCGAAGGGATAGATTCCTCAGCATCTGAATCCTCATAAGGCGAGTAAGCCCTTTCCTGGTGGTCTGACAACTCAGACCCATCCGTGGAATCATCTGAAGAGTGTGGGTCAGAGGGGTCAGTCCTGGGCCTTTTGTCCGGAGGAGGGTGAGAGGCCCTGTCTGGGTGAGGTTGTGAACCCCTAATTAGGAAATAAGGTCCTCAGCAAGGCTGAGGATCTGTGAACTAGAGGAAGGCCTCTGGGAGGTAGTTTTGGTAGGCAAAGCTTTAGATAGTTTGGCAGCTTTAGCCCTTGAAAAGGCCTTGATGGACATGGAAGCAGGGGGCCTAGCTGCCCCATGTGCAGGAGTGGAAATGTCCAAAGGTATGGTGTTGGACATTTCCTGAACACTGGTTTCGGTAGGAAGTTCTGTAGCCGACTCAGCCGGGGCCTCCCAGGCCTCGGTGGTTGGATGTATGGTTTCGGAAGAAGGAATCTCCGAGGACTCTGTTTCGGCCGAAACCGAGACACTCGCGGCAGGCCTAGCCGTGGTTTCAGCCAAAACCGCGGGCCGTGAGTGTCGGTCCTTTTCCTTGCGTTTTTCACCATATGCGAAGTCGGAGTCTCCGACGGCATTTTATAAGCAAAAGCGGCTCCAAAAAATTCCTCTGCAAACTCCGACAGACGTCGAAGAGTTCGTCGGTTGAAGGAAGCACAGGCTAAACAGGCAGATACGTCGTGGTCTGGGCCTAAGCAAGGAAGGCAGTAGGAATGGAAATCCTTATGAGGTATTTGTTTCCCACAACTTAAACAATTATTTACTTTGTCTGACATCGGCTGAGGCAAGAAAGAGTCCCCAACGGGGTACTTAGCTTTTTTCGAAGTCTTCGGTAGCTGAATTCAATGGATCTGACAGACCGGCACTTGCGAACAGCTTCTGCTTCGGGCACCGCGCGGCAAGAAAGACAGAGGAAAATGGCGTCGGCTGATGCTTTTATACCCCAGACGCTCTGACATCGGGGAAAGTGCGACATCAGCCGAGGCCAGACCCAGACTTTGGAATCCGGCCGACCGAAGGGCTGCCTGAGGCAGGACAACCCATATGTTATGACTGCAGATGCATCCTTGAAGGACATCAAAAAGCTGCTCAGATTTGCAAATAACTTCAGTTTTATCCAAATAATCTGAGCTGCCTATGCAAATCCAAGGTGTGAAGAACCATTCCACTGGCAGACTAGAGAAGGAAAAGATGAAGGGAGATGAATAGACTGATTTAAGGGACAACTCACTGACCACCTTGGGCATAAAACAAGGGTTAGTACAAAGTGGCATCCTGTCACTGTGAAAAACTAAATGGAGGAATGGCCAAGACAGCCTGAAGCGCACTCTCTTGACTGAAGTGAGAGCCAAAAAGAACAGTCTTCCAAGTAAAGTGCTGTAAGGAAGCTGAAGAAGTAGGCTCAAAAGGAGCCAGAGTCAATTTTTTAAGTACAAAACTGAAGTCCCAGGGAGGCAGAATAGGCTTCCTGGAAGGCCTGATATGAAGGATGCCCTTAAGGAACTGCTTGATCTCAAATCTACAGATCAGAAGAGGAGTCAAGGGCAGGCAAGCAGAGGAGGAGTCAAGGGCAGGCAAGCAGAGGAGGAGTCAAGGGCAGGCAAGCAGAGGAGGAGTCAAGGGCAGGCAAGCAGAGGAGGAGTCAAGGGCAGGCAAGCAGAGGAGGAGTCAAGGGCAGGCAAGCAGAGGAGGAGTCAAGGGCAGGCAAGCAGAGGAGGAGTCAAGGGCAGGCAAGCAGAGGAGGAGTCAAGGGCAGGCAAGCAGAGGAGGAGTCAAGGGCAGGCAAGCACAGGAGGAGTCAAGGGCAGGCAAGCACAGGAGGAGTCAAGGGCAGGCAAGCACAGGAGGAGTCAAGGGCAGGCAAGCACAGGAGGAGTCAAGGGCAGGCAAGCACAGGAGGAGTCAAGGGCAGGCAAGCACAGGAGGAGTCAAGGGCAGGCAAGCACAGGAGGAGTCAAGGGCAGGCAAGCACAGGAGGAGTCAAGGGCAGGCAAGCACAGGAGGAGTCAAGGGCAGGCAAGCACAGGAGGAGTCAAGGGCAGGCAAGCACAGGAGGAGTCAAGGGCAGGCAAGCACAGGAGGAGTCAAGGGCAGGCAAGCACAGGAGGAGTCAAGGGCAGGCAAGCACAGGAGGAGTCAAGGGCAGGCAAGCACAGGAGGAGTCAAGGGCAGGCAAGCACAGGAGGAGTCAAGGGCAGGCAAGCCGAGACTGCTAACAGGGAGGCTTTAGCTGAAGAATATGTTAACCCAACATGGAGCAGATTACACAAATAAGAGAACCACAGAATCCTCCATAGACGGGGTCCAGATGGCTAGAGAGGTACCAGACAAAATATTTTCCATTTGGACAGATAAGATTTCCTTGCAGTGGGTTTCCTGGCCTAATGCAGAACCCGAAGCATGTCATCAGAAAAGAGGTGCCAAAAAGGTATCAAAATCCTATCACCCACAAGCATTAAAGAGTGGACAAGTGAGACAACTGATAACCCCTTGTCTTATGTGAAAATATCCACCCAGTGGGGTAACTTGTGTTGATTAACCTAGCTAAGTGAGAAAAAAGGGGGAACCAATGCTGTCTGGGCCAAAAAAGAAAGAGTCACTATCATGACTTTGGGAGAGTCTTGCCTGATCTTGGCCAAGACTCATGGTAACATAGAAAGGGGAGGAAAAGCATACAGAAATATTCCCTACCAAGAAAAGACAGGTTTCCCACTTTCAAGGCCAGAGGATTTGGGAATCTAACAGACTACAGAAAGTTGTCGGTTCAGAGTGGAGGCAAAAAGATCTACCTGAGGAATATCCCACTGGTGGACAATGTCCAGGAACACATCTCTGTGAAACATCCATTAATAAGCCTATGTGCTGGACCTGCTTAAAGAGTTTGCCATTACCCTTTGCTTCTTGGTCCTACCACTGAGCTCAGGATGAAAGAGGGAATGAAAAGCTAAAAGCAGAATCCTCATCTCCTTTATATTGTTGTGGTCCGACTTCTGACTAAGAGGCCAGAGACCATGAACCATGAGAGTGCAGAAGGAGGCCCCCCCACCCCCATCTGAGGTATCTCTAAAGAGCTCAAGTTGGGACTGGAGCTTGGAAAAGAAGCCCTGGGTTGAGAGAAAGGTAACAAATCCACCACGGAAGCTTGAGATAGAGAAGGAAGGGAGCTGGAAGTCCAAGCAGTGGCAATGTTGGAGCCACACTGACTTGAGGTACCACCGAAGCTTTCTCACATTCAGCCTGGTCAGAGGGAGAATGGGGAATGGTGGCAGGCATGAACCAGAGAACTCTAGAGAAATTCTCTGGTCGCGACTGAAAAATGGAGCAAGAGACAGGGCCTTGGGGACAGGCATATATGCTAATATGGGGTTGGTCTGAAACTTCCAAAAGGAGGAACACATGATTCTGAGAAGGTACCACAGACAATTTTTGGAAGTTAATGGTGACCCCAGGCTCCGTAGTAGGTTCATAGATTACTACTAGGCTAACTGCCCTTTTGGTATATTTTAAGCCTAGCCAGTTACCTCATGTGAGAATCAAACCCTTCACTTTGCATATGCAAGGTACACACATTGGTTTACCTTTAAAAACTCGAATCACAGTGGTTTGAGTGCTCATATGAGCACTCGAAACCACGAAAGCAAAATCAACAGTCAATGTTCGAAAAACAGCAAATCAAAAAGCAGATTCACTGTTTTTCGAACATTAATGTCAAACAAAAAAAAAATGAAGTGTAAAGCAGGGGGGCGCAAACACACTTCACCCCCCACACCCCACTACTTTATTATTCTAACTCCGAGATCGCACTACAGTGGGGAAAGGAACCAATTTCCCGATCCCCACTATAGTGCAATCTGCCAGAGAAAGTCGAATGTGCTATGAGCGAATCTCACTGTGCATTCGCTCATTGCACATTCAAACTTTTTTCCGTTCGGCGTTTGCAAACTTTGCAAACTGCCTTTCAGAAAATTGCTGTTCGTCCTTGTGCAATACGCACATGTAAAGGTAAACCCATACATTAACCATTATGCCAACCTCCCAGGGAAATGGTAAATTTGAGATACTGAAGCAGAGTATCATGGGGATGAACTTTGAATGAACTGATAAACCAGATAGGGAAAAATCTGAACTCCTCTCATTCTGCAAAAGGCAATGACAGGAGCAAGGCATTTAGCAAATGCCCTTGGGGCAGTAGAGAAGCCAAAGGGCAAAGCATAAAACTAAAAATCTAAGGAAGAAACAGAAATGTAAACATTTCCTGAAAAGGGGATGGATGGGGATATGAAGGTAGTCATCTCAGAGATCCAGAGAGACCAGAAAGGCCTGAGGCAGAAGGGGAAAAATTCTGAAGAGACAACATCCAAAAGGAAGAAATTAATTTTCAGAAAGGTGTTGAGCTGGGAAAGGTCCAGAATTCATTTCCAAGTGTCCTCCTTTCTGGAAAACAAAAACTTTCAGGAATTAAAAAACCCTCCCCAACCTGGGCAGGAGGCACAGGTGGAATGGTGCCCTGGACAAACAAAATGGAGCACCACTGGGTAAAGAGGAAGTTATTCCTGAGAAGGTTAAGGAATACCCAGAAAAGGGAATAAGAGAATCTCCAAACCATGAAATATCCCTGGTAGATAAATCGACAGAACCCAACAGTCTGTTGTGATCTTTAGTCAATTTGGAAGAGATGGGGAAAGACAAAGGGATAAGGAAACCTGGCCAAGGAAAAGGAGCAAAACTGTCAAATGGAACCCAGCTTATCCTGAAAAGCAGGTTTCTGGGATATAGGGGTCTAAGCAGACTTAACAGAAGGCACACTTCCAGGACCCTTTTTTCTCTTAGGTGGAGGGTGAAACTGCCTACAAATTAAAGCAGATTTGGAGGGATAATTCGTGTGAAACTTAGGAAAAGCAGAAACAAAAATATGTTTCAACTCCTGCAAGGCTTTACCCTTATTCTGGGCAGACCTGAAAAACCCAGCAGCAATACCAAAAATAATTTTACAATTCAAAGGAGCATCCAAACAGGCCTTAATGTCATCAGGCAAAGCCTGAAGATGAGCCAAGAGTAATGTCTCATAACAGAACCGAAGGTAGCAGTCTTGGAGGAGGCATCAGGTGCATCATAGCTGCATTGGCAATCAACTTAAGTGGTACAGCCCAACAAGGAAAGGGCACAAGCCTTCCTTTCAGAGTCAGGATGGTCAGGCACCACTTTGGAAACCTAAGAAAGGAGGACCAAAACATACATGGACAAGGTGGGCAGCAGTGCAAAACTCTTTGCTCAGCCTCTCCAGAACCCTACTATCCTTATCGGAAGGGAAAAACTTGGAGGGCTTGTCAGAAGACAGACACTACAGAAGTGTCAGCAGAAGGATAATTAAAGAAATCTACATTCGCCAGGCACATTATAAACCTATCATGTTTCTAGGGTGCAGTGGGCTGAATATCAGGGGCCATAAAAGCTGCTGAAAAGATATCCATGAGGGCAGTCGGAACTGGGGAACAATAGATGGCTTAGGAGAGTCAATCTGAAGGAGCTCATAATAGCTTTTATGAACGTCAGACACTTGATAACAATACCACTTAAAGAACTCCATCATGCGGGCAACAGTATCTTCAAGAGAGAGTTCCTTCAAACAACGATCTGGAACAGAATCCTCTTCCTTTAAACCACAGTCCAATGGAGGAATATTAGAAGAGTAAGCTAGGGGACTCTTCCCCAGAATCCAGATCCTCACATGAACAATTTAGCTCCCTGAATCTTTTAAGAGGAGTGGAAGACCAAGGAGGAGGAGGCATGGACCCACCTTGATAAGACTTTAAAGCCATTAAAGCATTAAATAATCCCAGAGTAAATTCCTGCCATTCATAATGGGGATCCTTAGCTGTAAGGGAAATATGCTTAGTTCTCAGTTTCTTTTGCTGTGGAACATCCGCAGACAACACCCTTGTAAGTTAAGACCCCCTGCTGACATTGAATTATCTTAGCAGGGATCTCCTCCCTAACATCTGCAGAATCCCCATTGGTGCCTCAGAAATAAACAGCAGAGATTCCCCCTCACCATCAGGAGCAGATGTTTGTAAAGCCTCTGAGGATGTGCAAGAAGTTAGCTCTATGCTGGCCTCCTACAGGGTCACGGCAGAGAAATCCAAGGCAACCACAGGAAGCTCCTCTGGGCTTTCATTAGCCTTAGTAACTGAAAAAGACACACAACTTCAAACAAGAAAAAATGAATACAGGCGCTGTTCCTCCAGTAGCAATAAAGGCTTTCCTCTTCCGTAAAAATGAATTTTGTTTATGAATCACCTCAATAGCAATTTGCAACAATAAATGGCCAGCCTATTAGAATTCAAGATTAATTAATTAATGGTCCCACCAAGAGGTATTGATTCTGATGAAGTCTCCACACAGGAGATGAAAGCGCTTAATCTGTGGAATTTTAATTAGCAATAAACTGGCACTTTGAAATATTGACCTGGGGGCCGTTTGGACTTTTGGACTTTGGTACAATAGAACTATTGTTTTCATTTTTACGGAAGAGAAAAGCCTTTATTGCTACTGGAGAACAGCGTCTGTATTCATTTTTTCTTTCATTAGCCTTGACAAAGATGCCTGCGGAGGCTGGACAGCAGCCATATCAGACCCAAATTTTTTAAAACATGGGGAAAAAAAAAACAGGGAGATTAATGCTGGACTGAAATCAAGGTCTAAAGCCATCTTGGGAAAATGACAGGTTAGTTCTAAGTGAGAACCTATCATAGTGGAAGACCAAATACAGAGATTTACAGGAAAGAGCTCGAAGTTCTGATATTCGAGTGAAGATAACCACCTTTAGAAAAAGCATCTTCCAATACTGACATTTCAATTCAACAGCAGCCGTAGGTTGAAAGGGGGGGGGGGGCTGTCAATAACAGAGGACTGAATGTCCCAAGGTGGAAAAGGACTCTTAACAGAGGCAAGAGAAAGGTACTCCCGTAAGAAGACCCCAGATAACTTCAAGGAAACAATAAAATGTTTGCTTTTCATCACCTGGAAATTTACAATGGCAGCCACGAAAAAGACCAGACAAAAACTCTAAAATAGTAGGGACAGAAGAAGAAAAAGGATCTAAATTATCGGCTAGTTGCCCAACTAGGAAATTGCTTCCATTTGCTTCTATATACACTTCTAGCAGAAGGTTTCTGTGAAGACGTACAGTGGATATAAAAAGTGTACACATCCCTGTTAAAATGCCAGGTTTTTATGATATAAAAAAATGAGACCACAATAAGTAATTTCAAAACTTTTCCCACCGTTAATGTGACCTATAACCTGTACAATTCAATTGAAAAACAAATAAATCTGTTGGGGAAAAAACAAAAAAAAAAGCATACAAATAAGCTGGTTGCACAAATGTGCTCACCCTTAAAAGTACAGTTTTGTACCTACCATAAATTTAGATGTTCGAAGATCCACATTGCTGCAGTCCTTACATATGGGTAGTCCGCTGTCCTCGGTCGGCCCGAATACCAAAGTATTAGGCTGACATCGGTCATGGGCGCTCAGATCTGACATCAGAGCGTCAGGGTATAAAAGCGCATGACCGACGTCATATCCTCAGTCTTTTCTTGCCCCAGATGTCAGAAGGCCCTAAAAAGAAAGGCCACAGCCCAAAAACAGGATACCTCCCAAAAACATGCCCAACAACAACCATCACCCAAACCATACAACCATGCCAAACTACAGAGGGGAAGGAGGGAGGGTAAATTGGACTGCAGCAATGTGGATCTTCGAACATCTACATTTATGGTAGGTACAAAACTGTACTATGTTCTTCATCTCACATTGCTGCAGTCCTTACATATGGGTAGAATCCCAAAGCAGAGGTAAAGGGAGGATGGCAAAATCATAAAGCATTAGGGGCTGCTAAAATGCCCTGTAATATTGCAGTGGCAAATCCAGCCCTAGACTTAGAATAAAGAGGAAGGTGGTAATGCTTGGAAAATGTATGTACTGAACTCCAAGTGGCTGCTTCCAAAATATCTTTGTAGCTACCCCCTTAGAAAGGCAGTAGAAGTGGCAGTAGCTCTAGTGGAATGAGGTCTGATTCCAGCGGAATCTCCTTACCATGATGGGAATAACAGAAAGAAATACAAAACCCAATCCATTTAGAAATAGTTTGTTTTGAAACAGGTTTTCCCTGAGAACCCAAAGCAAAAGAAACAAATAACTGCTGAGACTGCCTGAACCCCTTGGTTCTGCTCAAATAATAACGTAACTGCCTGTGAATATCCAAAGTATGCAAAATCTTCTCCCCTTTATTTTGGGGTTTGCATAAAAAGTAGGCAAATGAATAGTTTGGTTCAAGGCCACACTAGAAACCACTTTAGGCATAAAGGAAGGATTAGTGCAAAGATACCCTATCCTTATGAAAAATCAGGAAAGGTTCCACTGCCATAAGGGCCTGTAATTCAGAAACCCTTCTTGCAGAGGTAATGGCCAACACAAAAGCAGTCTTCCATGATAAATACTTTAACTCGGCAGTAGCTGCAGGCTCAAAAGGTTGTAGAGTAAGCTTTTCCAACACAAAATTGAGATCCCAAGCAGGAGTAGGAGCTCTCATTGGGGTCTTATGTTCTTTGCCCCTCTAAGAAATTGCTTAAACAAAGGATGGGAAAATAAAGGAGGGTCACAGTCATAGTGAGCAGAAATGGCTGCAGCATGAACCTTTATCGAGGAGAAAGACAAACCCTTGTCCAATAACTCAGTAAGATATTGAAGAGAAACACTTAAATCAGGCTTGGAAACATCAAAGTCCTTCGCTTTGCTCCAAAGAAAAAATCTCCTCCATTTATCAGCGTAAACTTTCCTTGTACTAGGCCTTCTGGCCTCCAAAATAACATCCAAAACTTGTTGTGGAAGCTGAGACCCTCCAGGGTCTAAAACAGAATATGCCAGGCTGTGAGATGCAGAGACTGAATCTTGACATTGAGGAAGTGATTGCCGTCCTGAGACAAAAGATGCGGAATCAAAGGCAGAGGCCATGGAGGCTCCCGTACCAGACTCCTCAGTAGTGGGTACCAGTGCTGTCGAGGCCAATCCGGCGCTATCAGAATCATGGATGGCTTGTCTATTCTGGCCTTCAGGAGTACCTTGGGAATGAGAGGCAGAGGTGGAAAGACATAGACATGAAGATTGCTCCAACTGAATAATAGAGCATCCACCTTCCAAGCTGTGGGATGAAACATTTTTGTGCAAAACTTTGGCAACTGGTAATTTAGTGGAGAAGCGAACAGATCTATGTCTGGAGTCCCCCATAACACTGTCAACCTTTGAAACACATGAGGATCCAGTTTCCACTCGTGAGGATCCACAATTGGTCTGCTCAACACATCCACTAAGGAGTTCTGTGCTCCTGGTAGAAACCTTGCCTGAAGATTGAGGTGTAAACTGAGAGCAGTCTCCCACAAAATCATCGCTTGCCTGCAAAGAGGGTACGAATGGGTTCCCCTTGCTTGTTGATGTACCACATGACAGTAGTGTTGTCTGTTTGAATCAACACCTGTCCTGGGTGAAGTAAATCCTTGAAAGCCATCAATGCAAATTGGACTGCTAACATCTCCTTCAAGTTGATATGCAAATGTTGAAGTCTGACAGGCCACGTGTCTTGCACCCATTTTCCATTGAGGTGTGCTCCCCAAGCCTTGTCCGAGGCATCTGTCGTTAGAATCTGACTCGCCTCTGGTCGGGTCACAGAGAGTCCCTTGTTTAGGTGACATTCCTGAGCCCACCACAAAAATTCTTTCTGAATGCAAGGTATTACCTGAATGACAGTGTCTAGATCTTGGCAGTGTTGTGTCCATACATTTTTGAGATACCATTGAAGCTTCCTCATATGCAGTTTGGCATTGGGAAGCACCAGAATACAAGATGCCATGAACCCCAAGGCTTGAAGGACTGTCCTTGCAGTCAGCCTGGACTGTAGAGACATTTGATGGAAATAAAGAGAAAGGCTTCTTTGTCTGTCCGGGGTCAAAAAGGCCATCTGGGAAGCTGTATTCAGTCTCAAACCCAGAAAGCACCTGTCCTGAGAGGGTACTAGACTGGACTTTGTTTCGTTCACAAAATACCCTAGGCATCTTAACACTACCATCACATACTGTAGATGATGCAGAAGTTCGTCTTTGTGTTGTGCAATAATCAGGCAATCGTCCAAATAAGGATAAATCTGTATTCCTCTTAACCTGAAAAAGGCGATCACTGGAGCCAGAACCTTTGTGAACACTCTGGGCGCAGTAGATAAGCCAAAGGGCAATGCAGAGAACTGATAATGTAAATTTCCAGCCCGCGCAGGTACCTCCTGCAACTGGGCCTGATAGGAACATGAAGATAAGCCTCTGAGATCCAGAGTTACCATCCAGTGATCTTTTCCCAACAGAGGTAAAAGCTGTTGTAACGTCAGCATTTTGAACTTTGGAATGTCCAGATAAGTGTTGAGGATGGATAAATCCAAAATTGGTCTCCACGTGTTCCCTTTCTTTGGTACTAGAAACAGGCGAGAATAAAATCCTAGTCCCACTTCTGACAGAGGAACTGGCTGTATAGCTCCTATTTGAAGAAGTAAAGAAATCTGCTTGTGAGCCTCTATCCTTTGCCGAGGAGGAACGTCTGGCATGCCTTTGAAAGGAGGCAATGTAAGGAAATAGAACTTGTAGCCTCGGTTTATAATGTCCAATACCCATTTGTCCTGGGTGACTAAAAGCCAGTTTTGCTTGAAGAGTGCTAACTTTCCTCCCAAAGGAGCTGCCAGGGAAGAAGAATCTGGCAGCTGAAAATGCAGGTCATTGGGCCTGTTTACGAAAGGACTGGCCCCTGCCCTCACCTGCAGATTGTGCAGGTGAACTCCAAGTTCTAGGCCTGAATGTACTGTGAGCTCTGCCCCTGCCAACGTCTAGATCTACCCCTAGACTGAGAATCAGAAGAAGGGTAGGTCCACCCCCCTTAGTAGGCCAATTTCTACTAAATTTTGGAGGTTGCACCTGCAAAAAATCTTTAACAGTCTGCATGGACTTAGCCTTGTCTTCCATTTTCTTCAAAACCGACTCCACAGGGGGGCCAAACAAAACTTCAGACTGTAAAGGGGCATCCAGAATTCTAGTTTTAACATGCTCGGACAAATTCTGATCCTTAAGCCAGGCGTGCCTACGAAGAACTGAACCAGTAGCCGCCACCCTAGAAGAGGCCTGTACAGCATCAAAACCACACTGCAAAGAATGCTTACCCACCTGTTCAGAGACATGTACTAAATCCTGCAATTCTTTACACTCTATGCCCTCTGCCAAAGCATCCACTTTAGATTTTAGCTGAGAAAGGAGGAAATTCTGATATTTCAACATATGAAACTGGTAATTTAAAGCCCTCATTGCTAAAGTAGAAGAGGTATACACCTTCTTACCCCATCTATCCAAAGCTCTAGCTTCCTTGTCTAGAGGAACCGGATTCTTTACAACAGAAGCTCTAACACCCTTAGGCCCCTGACTAATAGTTTCTGGGTCCGCCCTAGGACTCTTATACAGATATTTATGAGCCTCAGGCACCCTGTAATACCTGTCCGGTTTAACTGGCGCAGGAGGCAAAGAATCTGGATTAAGGGAAGCCTCCGAGAAAACATCTTGAACAACATCCAAAACAGGAGGTATAGCCAAGGGTCTATGCTGTGGTAAAAACAAGAATTCCCTAAGCCTCTTCCGTGAATCAGAGAAATCCTGGCCTTCCCACTTAAAATGCTCCCTCATGGAATGCAGAGTTTCTGAAAATGAAAAATCCTCTGGAGGAGAAGCAGGAGGAGTGGAATCCTCTGCATCAGAATCCGAATAAGGGGGAAAATCTTGAATATCTTCAGCAGAAGAGTCTGAGTCATCTGAGGCCTGATCCAAACTTTCCAACTCTGGCTCCACCCTGGGCCTCTTATCAGGAGGTTGCATAGAACCTCTAATTAAAGTAATCAAATCTTCTGCCATTTTAAGCATGTGCTTTTTAGGCACAGACCCTGAAGTACCTGGAGGGACACCAGAGGAAGGCAAAACAGACCTGCCCCTAGAAGAAGCCTTAGAAATAGTAGCAGAAGGCCTAACCACCTTAGGCATAGAAGGGAGAACAGTAACCTGAGAGGCCCCTTCAACTTGACCTGACTCCTGTGAGGCCACATCCTGCAAAATCAAAGTTTCCCCCTGAGACTCAACAGAAACTTCAGCCGGATCCACCTGCTCCACTGTAGTCTCTGCAGGACCGGCGTCCGAAACGGACAAATCAACCTGTCTAGGTTTCAAGGATTTGTCTTTGCGCTTCTTCGTGGAAGCGGGCGTCGGAAGATCCGACGGCATATTATAATTACACCGCTTACCAAAGACTAACCTAGCACAATCTAACCTTCTTTTTATAGTGCGCTTATTAAACCTAGCACAAAACCGACACCCGACAACGTCGTGGTCCGGTCCCAAACAAGGAATGCAAAGAGAGTGATAATCCCTATGCGGTATCTGTTTCCCACAAGAAATACAATTATTCACTTTTTCTGACATCCGGAATTAACTGAGGCAAGAAAAAACAAAATATTCCCCAACGGGGTACTTAGCCCAACTTGGTTTCGGTCTGAAACTCAGAATACGAAAATTTCAGAACGCCGAACGGCACTTGCAACGCTGCTTCTGCATCGGACCATGCGGCAAAAAAGACTGAGGATATGACGTCGGTCATGCGCTTTTATACCCTGACGCTCTGATGTCAGATCTGAGCGCCCATGACCGACGTCAGCCTAATACTTTGGTATTCGGGCCGACCGAGGACAGCGGACTACCCATATGTAAGGACTGCAGCAATGTGAGATGAAGAACATCTAATATTTTGTTGAAGCACTTTTTGATTTAATTACAGCATTCAGTCTTCTTTGGTGAGAGTCTATCAGTATGGCACATCTTGACTTGGCAATATTTCTCCACTCTTCCTTGCAAAAGCACTCCAAATCTTTCAGATTGCGAGGGCATCTCTTGTGCATAGACCTCTTCAGGTCACCCCACAGATTTTCTATTGGACTTAGGTCTGGGGTTCTGGCTGGGTCATTCCAAACTTTAATTTTCTTCTGGTGAAGCCATTCTTTTGTTGATTTGGATGTATGCTTGGGGTCATTGTCATGTTGAAAGGTGAAATTCCTCTTCATCTTTCTAGCAGATGCCTGAAGGTTTTGGGGAAAAAGTGACTGGTATTTGGAACTGTTCATAATTCCCTCCCACCTTGACTAAAGCCCCAGTTCCAGCTGAAGAAAAGCAACCCCAAAGCATGATACTGCCACCACCATGCTTTACTGTGGTCTCATTTTTTTTATCACAAAAACCTGTCATTTTAACAGGGATGTGTACACTTTTTGTATCCAGTGTATATATAACTTGTGATGAAAGTGTGGACAGTCTAGCCATCATTAGAGCAAATGGAGGCATGAGGTCAACATGAGGGCTGTTATGCCAGATGAGGCATGCCAGATGGGTGAGAAAGTCTGGAATGGGTCCAGCACTCATGGCAGGCATATCAGGTGATGCCAAAGATGGTAAAACCAAACCTTTTGAGACCAAAGGGGGGGGGGGGCAACAAGGATCACTTTACCCTTAACCTTTATGTGAAACGAGTCTGAGGATATGCATAGAGGAGACCCAGGGGCCAAATGTAGACAAGAGCATCCCTTGAGGACTCTCCCTTCAGAGGAATCAAGGCAAAGTAACTGCTGCATTTGGCGTTGGAGGGAGTGACGAGCAGTTCACAGCAAGGCTGGCCCCAGCAGCTGAACACCTATCTGCCACCATTTGATTAAGAGGCCAGTCATGAGGGTGAAGAATGGACCTGCTCAGTTTGTTTGCCAGCAATTTCTCAAGGATAAAAGCAGTAGGAAGACACTACTCACTGCCAAATCCTTGTTGCTTCTTGACACAGTGGGTAAGAGAATATTCTCCCTTGCTTGTTGATGTACCCCCTGACATGCTGTCCATCTGGATGGAGACAGCACCCCTGGGGAGGAAGTCCTGAAAAGGCTGCAGTGATAGGAGGATCACCAGGATGTTGATGTGCAGACTGGCCTCTGTGGGAGACTACATGCCTTGGACCATCTTTCCCATAAAATGCTCCCACCCCTGCTGGCAAGCATCCATGGTTGCTCTGGCTCAGGGAGATGGCAGAACAAATGGCTGAACTTGTGAAACTGGGTGAAATCTAATCATCACTGAACATGACTACTGCAAAAGTTGCTGAGATAAGCAAAAAAGTACAGTAAGTTGAGATGATATCCACTGAACTGCCAAGGTGCACTGTGGAACCTCATGTAAAATCTGGGCTGAGGGACTAGACGGATAGAGGCTGCCATCAACCCTAGCAGATGTAATATACACCTGGCTGGGGGTTTCTGAAGAGAGAGAACTGTCAATGCTTGTTATCGAAGGGTGAGAATCCTTCACTCTGGCAATTTGGATATCTGCAAAATGGTATCTAGACTGGCCCCAATTAACTCTGTTTGAACAGTAATTTTGATTTTGCCATGGTGACTGATCTCCAGACTTGAACAAAGCTGGAACAGGTAGTCCCTGGCATGAAGCAGAAGATTCCAGGTGGAACAGTTACAAGCCAATCATCCAGACCTGAGAACACCTGGAACCGTTGCAATCTGAGGTGACCTGTGACCACTACCATGCACTTGGCCAAAACCCAGGGGTCTGTGGTGAGACTAAAGGGCAGGACCCTGACCTGTAAATGACTGGCCCACAGACAAAAGTGGAGGAAACATCTGGTACACCTTGTCTACCCCATCCTGAAGGTACATCCAAGCATATACAGTCGACCTTTTTTAACAGCAGCAGGATGGACTGAACCATGAACTTCAAGAACTTTGTTTTATGTACTAGTTTAGGTGACTGAGGTCCAATATGGGCTAAAGGTAACCATTCTTAGGCACCAAAAAGAACCTTGAATAGACTGGATCCTTGCTGATCTGGTGGGTATTCCTGGATAACTTGCATGGCTAACTGCCTTTTTTATTTATTTATTTTTTTTAATTTCTTGTCAGCAGCCCTCTTTTGCAGGGGTGGAACATAGGCAAGTCTTTCTGAATCGGGGGGGGGGGGGGACAGGGACAAAAAGAAATGGAACTATGTAGCCTCTGATTACGATTCTCTGCATCCAAAATTCTTGGGCGAGAGCTGTCCAAGCTAAGGGATAAAGAGATAAGCTCCTCTACACTGCAGCAGTCAGCAAACCCTTCAGGAGCACAAAAAGTGTCTGTTGGAGAAGGGGAACCTGAAACCCTTGATTTTTCACACCATCACTGCCACCAGGTCAACGTTAATTGTGATTACTCCACCTTCTGCCTCTGGGGGGCCTATCACTGAAAGCATTGCGACTGCATTGTGAGTGAAGCCTTAAGATGTGCACTACCACAATTTCTTACCCACTTTCTGATTCAAGGAGAAGGTCCACTGTGGGGTAGAAAAAAACATTCCAACAGTATACAAGGTCTTGCCATCCTGTTCATTACTAGACAACATCTCTTTTACCTTGGTTCTAAAAAAGTGAACTAGTCATAGTTAGTATTAGTGCAAGGGGTGTTAAACTGTTCTGCAAAGTTGCATAGATGCATCAAGACATGCCAGCACACAACTATGCATGTGCCTGTTGCTCCTGATGTGCCATTAGCTGCACTGAAAATAAGCACCTGGACAAATCCGGTAAGGAACAGAGAATAGCCAGCCATGCACTCAATGATTTTGTTTTATCTTCCACTTTTTTGCCTTTGTCAGATAAGAACCCCCAACAGGAACTAAGTTCATTTGTCAAGTCCCTCTAAAAACATGTTATACGATCAAAGTAATTTAATGTCCTCAGTACAAAGGTAGCTGAAGTGTACACCCTCTTTCCAAATCTGTCCAACACCCTGGACTCTACATTAAGGGAATGGATAGTAAAGCTCTACTCTGTGAGCTCCTTTCTTGGTAGCTACTGCTACCATCATGGAATCCACCAAGGGACGCTTGCTGCAGAATGTGCCTACCATCTGGAGAAACTAATTTTGTAAGGCTTATGGGGGACTATTTCATCCAAGTCCGGTTCCTTTCAAGCCTGCTTAAAAAACAGGGCCACTAGCTCTCTGCGAGGATTGACCAGTTAAGTAGACGGGCCAGCCCCAAATGCCTTGAGGAATACAGATTCATCCTGGAAGGATGCATCAGTGGGACCATCCTTCTGTCTCAACTCTAGTATCTTGCCAAAAGAGAAGTCTTCAAGGGGGTGATCTTGAAGAACCCTCATCAAATCAGTATCTATAGAGAGGGGCTTTTGAAGGGAATCCAAATGCCTTCTTTTGCATACAGTGTACTTCCCCAGCAGGGTGGTCAAAGGAAGACTTTGGGGAGGATGGGGAATCCACAACCTGGACAGTCTCAGGACTTTGAGGGGCCTGCTGCCCTGATATGGCAAAAGAGATAAAGGAGGGCATGACGAAACCAACAAAGGCAGGAATGGTTTCAATTGAGGGAAAGATGCCCACGTCCTAGACTGTGACTGTGAGAAGACACTCTCAGAGGCCTGGAATGCCACTGAAATGGGTCCTAAAGCAGTCCCCATAGTTCCTGGGAAACCAACAAAGGCAAGCTCCGAGAACCCATGAGACTCATGGATGCAAAGCAGATGCAGAAGCCAAGCTATCAAGGGCTGAAGCACCACGAGGAAGAGGAAGGATACAAAAACTTCAGAGTCTATCCCCACCCCCCGGTACAGATACCGGTCAAGATCCAAGGCAGTCTGAATCAACCAAGTCAGACACACAAGTCCGAATTAAAAAAAAAATCTTTTGGCTCTGACTCACAAAATCCTCAATGCACACTCAGATCCATAGTCACCAAATCTGATGGATGGATCAGAAAAGTCGCAATAATGGGAGTGGGAGGACAGCCCCTGAACCTCTGACAGCAGTAAGGTCTGGATTTGGGTACTCAGGAATTTCACCATCATGTCTACTGCTTTGAACAGGCTCCTGGCAGACCTCGCCAATCTCAAACAAGCCACAGGAGGAGGTCTAGACAGCCTTTGAAAAGATCTCGCCCGTAAAAAGGGACATCATAGCCTAGGACTAACAGGCTCCAAAGAGAACCTGGGTTTGGGACAGGGAGGATTTGGAGACTTAATTTTAATGGTCTCATGTGGAGGATGGATCCAACAACTTGGATCTTTTTGGCGCTCAGCCTGATGGATCAGGAGAGCACTTCCTAGCCTCTTTCTCCCTATGCTTCTTCCCATCATGCTTAGTCCTTTTCCTTTGTCTTCTCCTCTTGTCCTTTGCTGAAGCCTTCTTGATGGAGGGCGTGGAAGGTTAAAAGGGGTTACCTTCATCTACTGAGATAGGGAAAAGCCCCTTCAAGTTTTGATTGCCTATCAGATAATGCTCTTGCCCCAGAGGTGACAGTGGCTGAGTACACCTCCTCAAGGTGTGTGGCTCTTAGGCAGTACACACATTTGGACTGTACATCTTTGGGAGGGAATCCTATATCCACAAGAGATGTACTTTTTACAATCAGACACCTAACGAAATCAAAGGGTCAACAAACACTACCTAAAACAAAATGACCCCAGTAAAAAAAAAAAAAAAAAAAAAAAAAAAAAAAAAAAACAACACCTGAGCATCAAATGCTACGACAAGAGTACTACAATGCTAATAAAGCTAACACAACTATCAGGAGAAAAGGCAACAGTAAAATGAAAGGGTAAAAAACCTAAAACACTCAGAGAAAAAAAGAGGGAAAGGGCATCACCCCCCTCACACACACATACACAGGGAAGGAGATGGAAATGTCAAAAAATAGTAAAAAGGTAAAGAAAAATACTAAGAGGAAGCCATTAAAAATATTTCACTTAGAAAAAGTTTCAAGAAAAAAACTTCTGTTGTGGGTGTTGATGTAAGTTTGTTTGTAGTTCACTAATCCATACAGACCCTACTTCAAAGCTAAGCCCAGACAATATACAATGAGCAGTTATAAAACATACAACACTTCATAGCACATTAATCCTTATAAAACATAAATTACATAAAATTACAAAACTATACATGGACATGTATTACACATTACACGTCTCAGGCTACATCTGTTTATATTATTAGAAAATTAGACTAAACAGAAGTTAGGTATTTATTATAGATCCGTGTTGTCTTCTTTCGTCCTCATCAACTCATGGGTCTTTGAAATTGATATCGGTCACTCTACAGACTTTTTGATCCAAGGCTCAGGTTCCTCCATTTACCATAATCCCACTCCATCAATGAATTACCTCAGATTGTATTTGCCCACTTACTACAAAAAAGCATCCATACAAACATACACAAAAAATTCATACCAATATATATACAAACAGACTGGTATGCCTGTGTGTGTATACATATGCATTTATAGAATACAGACCATGGCTGTGACATAAGGCTCTGGCAAGATCAGTGTAGTAAAACCAGACAAGACAAATTTGGTAGGGGGACAGATGAAAGGTAAATTGAGGAGGATGGAAGAAAACCTGGATCTGTAATTATGGTAACTACTTAACTTTTGTATTCAATGTCATCTTTTCTGTCCATCTTCAACTGATGGAACAGAGACCCCAGCTAATAAAAACCTTGTGTGGTCTCATGGAAGAATATTGCAGAGGATGGCTGAACCAAAGTATGCCCTAGACCTAGAATAGGTCCAGCTTGCAGTGAAATATCAAAGTATTCACCCTGATCAAATGTAATCAACAGATGCCCTTGAAAAATATGGCAGAAGTAGCAATTATACTAGTAGAATGAGCCTTGGGATTGCCACGCTATGTCCAATTCTTCTCCTTATGTACATGAGAAACATCAGTCATCTTGGAAGAATCCCTTTCAATTTCCCTTTTCTCAATTTGACTAAAGAAAAGGGCACAAAAAGATGGTCAGTCTTTCTAACAAATTTAGTAGAGTGCAAACAGATTGTGAGTCGCCGATGCACAACCAGCAAGTGTAACATCAACTCATCTTTACTGGAAGAGAGGGAAAGAATGACCCATACATTCACACACACAGGGAAGGAGATGGAAATGTGAAAACAGAAGGCAAAGAAAAGGACGACAAAGGCCATCAAAAATATTTTACTTATGTGACTAATTTTCAAGAAAAAACTCTGGCATCTCTTTGCCAGGAGACCCATGTCTACAGCTACCAAGTAGCAAATAAGATGCAAAGTAATTCAGTGACACAGGAGGATTATGGATAAGGGTTGGAGCCTGAGCCTTTGGTTAAAAAAAAAAAAAAAAAATCAATCATCGTAAGATTGGTCGACGTCAGATCAGATGACCCATCAGTTTGGGATGGAAGAGGTAAGACTGGGTCGGTGAATTAATTACAAGACATGTGTTAGAATTTTGAAAGATAAGTGCAACATATGTATCAGGGTGTACTACATTTGTTACGTGAAACTCTTAAAATACATTTGATTGTACAAAATAACAGAGTAAATCTCAAAACATGTAAAATGTACAAATGAGTATTTACAGCGACTACTTACACAGTAGATTCTTGGAATGTCTACAGAGTAAAGAAGACAGAAGGATTATTACACAGAGGGGGTTTGTTTAAGGGAGATGAAAATATGATAAGCATTATAGTAATGATATCATGAAAGTTATCTGACTTAGTATACTTCATGGGAGAATACACTAGTACTGAGTAATTGATCCTAATGTGCGCTAGGTAACTGGTGTCTAGTAAAAGCATCTCCGTGTCATTGTTTTCAAGTGATTTTAAGGCTGTTATTGAAGACTAAGTACACTGTGTTATTGTCACATTCCACTTAACTCTGAATTCTACACTACTTAGCTGCGTTTCAACCAGCTAGGTAAGAAAACTATTACTGCTGAACTGTCAAGTTCCTATGGTGTTCCCCTGCAAACAAAAGCCATCTAGGAAAAAAGCTAAGATAAGTACCATTACATTAAATATACACACACACATATAAAAATATATATAGGTTCATTTGTGTATACTACGCTAATGGCCCTGGAGCCTTTACAAGCCTAGTCCATAGGATTACCCTGGCATTGTGTCACCCAACCTAAGTTCTAAGTGTGTCTGTCGAGTAAAGCCACATGAGTGATCCCTGGGGTGAATTTTCTATTTCCCATCCACACATCAAGATTTCTCTTGAACAGGGCCTGTGAGGTGCTCTGCTTGACAAGTATGGCAAGTCTAATCCATAGCATGGGCAGTCTCTGGGTTATGAACCTGTCCCTCCGGCATGTTCTATTGATCGTGGTAATCAGGTTGAGGTCTCTGGAGCGTGTGGTGCGGAGGGATTAGGATTTCTTCAGATGTTGCATTCTAAAAGAGCTGGGTCAGACACAGCTTTGTAAGTCAACCTGAGATTGCCTCTAAGAAGGCGATATGAGACAGAATAGTTGGAGTTTTTTTTTAGTCTGCCATATAGGACACATGTTTAAGGCCTAGGATCCTCTTTGTGAGGTACTTTTGAGGCCGCTCCAGTTGTTGCAGGGGTTTAGTGAGGGTACATGCCAAATGCGGCACTGTACTCAATGATTTGCCTATTGAGGGCAGATTAGAGGGAGACAATAACCTCTTTCTTCCTGGATGCAAAACCATTAGTAATGAGGTGTGCCACATAGAACATTCTGACCACAGTGGCAATGTGGTAGTCAAAAGTGAGGTTGTTGTCAACCTGTGTTCCCAAATCTGTTATAACGCCTTCTCTGTTCAGTGGACTACCATCGAGGTGGTAATTCACGGGAACCAGATTTCTCCCAAAGGGGATGACAACAATTTTAGGCATGGAGCTTAAGGCCATGGTTCTGACACCAGTTTTGGTCCCAGTGAAGCTTTTCAGTAGAATGTCAACATCATTTGAGGAGTGAATAGCTCCAAACTTGCAAGTGCCTTTAAACTTTGTCAGGTAGAACCTACGTGTTGGCCTGGACTTCAGAGAACTAGATACTAAACAAGAGAGGACCAAGGACCAAACCATGTGGAACTCCACTCGTGACTGGTTGGCAGTCTGACTTGCAGTCAGCTACTTTCACACTCTGGGTTCTACCTAAGCTAGCTTAAAACCAACCTAGTGATATAGGGGTTGATGCTTAGCTTAGTGAGTTTCATTATGATTGAGTGGGGAATGGTATCAAAGGCCTTGGCCAGATCAAGGTAGGCTGCATGAACCAACTTGCCTTCATCCACAGCTCTAGTGACTGACTCAAAGTTAAGTGACCAAGTTGAGCAAGAATGATCTACCCTTCACAAAACCAAACTGTGTGGGATCCAGAGATTGGAAATTCTCTATATCCTTGTTTATTAGGTCCATGATGATGCGTTCCATAGCTTTGCATATCAGACACGTCAGGCTAATAGGGTGATAGTTCTCAGGGTCTGTAGTCGGCTCCTCCTTTGTGGAGAGGGATGACTGTAG